>NW_020951367.1:0-1008 GCF_900497805.2 Vombatus ursinus
AATAAACAATTGTTTCCCTTTCCCACTCCTCTATCTCAACAATTCTGGGAAGTAGGTGGCACAAGTATTATTTATTCCCATTTTCCAGATGAGGAGTCTATGGCTTGAAAGAGTTAGTAAGTGATGGAGTCAGAGCCTGAATCCCAGCATTCTGATTTTTTGCCCAATGCTCTGTCTACCATTAATATTAATAGCTCATGTTTATATGACATTTTGTGATTTACAGAGCACTTTACAAACATTAGCAGAGTCCTGGATTTGGAGTCAGGATGAACTAAGTTTGAATCCTAACTCAGATACTTATTATCTGTGTGACCCTGGTAAAGTCACTTAATCTCTCTGAGCCTCTGTTTTCTTATCGATAAAATGGTGATAATAGCATCTACCTAAGAGGGTTGGTATGAGAATCAAAAGAAGTAATATATGTAAAGCACCATGTGAACCTTAAAATGGCATACATGATGTCCCAAAAGTCTTAGTGCAGTTAATAGCTTAGTGGAATTTTAAGCTTTAAAAACTTGAAACCGCACTAAGACTTTTAGGACATCATGTATGCCATTTTAAGGTTCACATGGTGCTTTACATATATTACTTCTTTTGATTCTCATACCAACCCTCTTAGGTAGATGCTATTATCACCATTTTATCGATAAGAAAACAGAGGCTCAGAGAGATTAAGTGACTTTACCAGGGTCACACAGATAATAAGTATCTGAGTTAGGATTCAAACTTAGTTCATCCTGACTCCAAATCCAGGACTCTGCTAATGTTTGTAAAGTGCTCTGTAAATCACAAAATGTCATATAAACATGAGCTATTAATATTAATGGTAGACAGAGCATTGGGCAAAAAATCAGAATGCTGGGATTCAGGCTCTGACTCCATCACTTACTAACTCTTTCAAGCCATAGACTCCTCATCTGGAAAATGGGAATAAATAATACTTGTGCCACCTACTTCCCAGAATTGTTGAGATAGAGGAGTGGGAAAGGGAAACAATTGTTTATT
>NW_020951368.1:0-7468 GCF_900497805.2 Vombatus ursinus
AAGTCAATTGGGTGTGATGCTCTGATTTCTCTCGGGCGTCCAGTTCATTTGGAGGTCCCACAGAGATCGCCCTTTGGGCCAGCTGCTTCGGCGTTGCTGGAAGGCCGGGGTGGGACGTGCTCAGGGGATGGCCACCGGGAAGATGTGCCCCGGCCCCGAACACTGACTTATCCCGTGCGAACCAGCCCGCCCCGTATTCTTCCTCTAAATTTCTTAATTGGGCACCGAGCGCTCTGGTCTCAGTCTGATCGGTGAGTACTCAACGGAAGTAAGTGGCCTGGCTGGACGCAGCTGTAACGCCCTTACTGACCTCCACGGGACGCCGTGTGAGAGTCCTGATTATCTGCAGTCTGGCGCCACATGTTAATGTCTGGAGTGTTGCCTTAACTGTTTATGTCTGTCTTATATGTTTTATCCGTCTGTGATTGTCCTAATTGATTCGCCTCTTCCCGTCCGTGATGGGTCAGGGGCCGTCAAGCCCCACACCGGGGACCCCTCTCTCAGTTGTCCTACAGAATTTTAAACAGTTTTGGCGCATTGCCAAGGGATATGGGTTTCAGGTTACCAAAGAAAATTTGTCCACTTTTTGCCAACAAGAATGGCCTACATTTGGGGTTGGGTGGCCCCCGGAAGGGACATTTGACGTGACCATTACTGGGAGGGTCAGGAAGATTGCTTATGGGACCCCTGGCCATCCCGATCAGATCCCATATATAACTGCATGGATAGATTTTAAACCCCCATCAAAGCCACTCCGGGTTCAAGCTTTGTCCAAAGTTGGGGTGCACTCGGGGCCAACATCCGGTCAAAAAGTTCCCGGGACTACGCAAATAGGAGCCAAGGTCTTACCCCCTTCCGATCCTGACCCCCTGGACCCGGCTGAGCCCCGACCCCCACCATATCCTGTTCAGGGGTCGAGCCACCCCTCGGCCCCGCCTCTGACAAGTCCTCCTCATACTCGAACAGGGACGCCTTACGGTTCCTCCGGGTCCGGGTTTTCCCCCGACTCCACTGTATCTGCCTTTCCCCTGCGACAGGTCCCCACGACCCCCGGGGAGTCGGGGAGACCCTTCATGGTCTATGTCGCCTTTTCAACCAGTGATTTATACAATTGGAAACAACAGAATCCGTCCTTTTCGGACAAGCCCCAAAGTCTGATTTCCCTTTTGGAGACAGTCTTCTATACACACCAGCCTACTTGGGATGACTGTCAGCAGCTCCTGCGGGTTCTTTTCACCACTGAGGAGCGTGATAAGATCATACTGGAAGCCAGGAAAAGGGTAATGGACCCCGACGGCCGCCCCTCAACTGATCCGGGCCCCCGGAATCATGTTTTTCCCGAAAGTTGCCCTGACTGGGACCCAAATTCTGATCGGGGGCGAGAGACTTTGGACAGGTATCGCCAGTTACTGTTAGGGGGGTTAAGGGCAGCAGCGCGGAAACCCACCAATATGTCTAAGGTTAGTGAGATCAGGCAAGGGAAAAGTGAATCTCCAGCTGCTTATTTGGAAAGATTGTATGAGGCCTACCGCACTTACACCCCCATTGACCCTGAGGATCCTAACAACCGGAGAGCAGTGGTGATAGACTTTGTGTCTAATTCGGCTCCTGACATCCGGCGAAAACTGCAAAAATTGGATGGATTCGAGGGTAAGACTCTTACTGAACTCATGGAAGTAGCCAAGCGGGTTTATGACTCCCGGGAGGAACTGCAAGAAAAACAGGCACGCTCCATGACACGGGCGGTTGTGGCAGCTCTGGCACAAATCCCGGGGGACAGGCAAAGCGGGAAAGGGGGAAGGCCTGGTCCCCGGCCTTGTGGGAGAAATACGGGCAGGCCCCCCCTAGGCCGAGACCAATGTGCATATTGCAAAGCTACTGGCCACTGGAAGTCCGAATGCCCAAATCGGCAGCAAAAGACTAAACCAGAGCCGGTCCTAACCTTGGACATGGATGATTAGGGGTGCCCTGGCTCCAAGTCTACTATGACCCTGGACCCCCTGGAGCCAAGGGTGACACTCACTGTTGGGGGTCGGCCAATCTCTTTCCTCGTAGACTCAGGGGCAGCGGCATCAGTTCTGAACTCTCCACTAGGTCCCCTGTCCTCCTCTAAAATACAGGTCCAGGGGGCTACAGGCCGTATCCAAGCAGTGCCTTTCACCACCGCCCGTGAGGTCCGGCTAGGGGAGGGCTCGGTGTCTCACTCTTTTCTGGTCATGCCCGACTGTCCCTACCCCCTCCTGGGTCGAGACCTCTTGCATAAACTCCAAGCTGTAATTTCTTTTAAGGGACCTACTCCCACCCTGGGGGTCAGCGTGCCCCAGCTCGTCTTGACCTGTCCCCTCTCCGAGGAGTCCCGCCTCCTTTCTCCCAGGCGGCCGTGGGTTGATGCCCCGTCCCCACTGCTGAGTCAGTACAGGAGTTTA
Organism: Vombatus ursinus; assembly: GCF_900497805.2. Classification (NCBI taxonomy): domain Eukaryota; kingdom Metazoa; phylum Chordata; class Mammalia; order Diprotodontia; family Vombatidae; genus Vombatus; species Vombatus ursinus. Next base: position 2,427 of record NW_020951368.1, read on the forward strand.
GTGCCGGGAGTGTGGGCTGAGTTAAACCCTTTTGGGCTAGCTGCCCACCAGGCCCCTGTGGTGGTCCAACTCCTGTCTACTGCTACTCCTGTGCGGGTCCAACAGTATCAGGTATCCCGACCTGCTCTTCTGGGAATCAAACCCCATATCGACCGACTTCTTCAGGCTGGCATACTACGACCATGTCAAAGTCCTTGGAACACTCCCCTGTTGCCGGTCCGTAAGCCCGGATCCGGAGATTTTCGCCCAGTCCAGGACTTGCGGGAGGTGAATGCCAGGGTGGAGACAGTCCATCCCACTGTGCCTAATCCGTATACCTTGTTGTCCTCTTTGACTCCAACCCGCACATGGTACACTGTCTTGGACTTGAAGGACGCTTTCTTTTCCATCCCGCTGGCCCCTATCAGCCAGCCTATATTCGCTTTCACATGGACCGACCCCTCAACCGGAACGTCCTCCCAACTAACCTGGACTCGATTGCCTCAAGGGTACAAGAACTCTCCTACTCTTTTTGGCTCAGCCCTGGCCTCGGACCTAGCCAGGTTTTGCGTATCCCACCCCGAGGTCACACTCCTCCAGTATGTGGATGACCTGCTGCTGGCCGCTTCATCCGAGACGACCTGCCGAGATGCTACACTGCACCTCCTGCAGCTATTGGACAAGTCGGGCTATCGGGTTTCGGGTAAGAAAGCTCAGCTGTGCTTACAATCTGTTATCTATCTAGGATTCACCCTGCAGTCTGGACAAAGGCTGCTTTCGCGGGAACGTGTGTCAGCTATCCTGGGCATGCTGGCCCCAGCAACCCGCCGCGGGCTCCGCGAATTTTTAGGAATGGCCGGGTACTGCCGACTGTGGATCTTAGGATTTGCGGAAATCGCTAAACCACTGTATGAGGCACTGTCAGGTGAGCCTGCCAAGTTCCTGTGGGGACCAAGGCAGGAGGAGGCTTTTAACAAACTGCGCGGAGCGTTAGCTAGCACCCCCGCTCTTGCCCTGCCAGACCTGACTAAGCCGTTCCGCCTCTATGTCTCAGAATCTCAGGCAGTGGCCAAGGGAGTGCTAACCCAGCCTTTGGGGCCCTGGAATCACCCAGTGGCCTATCTTTCCAAGCAGCTTGACTCGGTCGCTGCTGGGTGGCCTATATGTCTTCGAACCGTCGCGGCTGTCGCGACCCTGGTCAGGGAGGCAACAAAGCTGACCTTCGGCCAGCCCCTTGAGATTTCTGCATCTCACCACCTGGAGCAGTTGCTGCACACCCCTCCCACTCGGTGGATCTCTAATTCTCGTCTGACTCACTACCAGTCCCTCCTGTTAGATCCAACCCGCATAACCTTCTCTGCGCCCGTGACCTTGAACCCCGCTACGCTGCTTCCCAACTCCCCGCCGGCATCACCGCTGCATGATTGCCTGGACGTCCTTGATGCCATCCACACCTCCCGGCCTGGCCTTACCGATGTACCTATGACCAGCCCTGACATGATCCTCTTCACAGATGGCAGCAGCTTCGTGGAGGATGGGATTCGGAGGGCCGGGGCCGCAGTGGTGACCCCGACCGAGACCCTCTGGGACGCAGCCCTGCCGCCTGGTTCTTCTGCCCAGCGGGCAGAGCTGGTTGCCTTGACACAGGCACTCCGGCTCGCGAAGGGCAAGAGAGTCAATATCTACACTGACAGCAGGTATGCATTCGCGACTGTCCATGTTCACGGATTCATGTACCAGCAGCGCGGCCTGCTAACCTCAGCAGGGAAAGAGATCAGGAATAAGAGGCAGATTCAGGATCTCCTGGATGCTGTCTGGCTTCCCAAAGAGGTGGCAGTCATCCATGTCCCAGCTCACACCCGTGGGACGGACCCCCAGTCGCAGGGAAATGCAGCCGCAGATAGAGCCGCCCGTGCGGCCGCAAGAAGGACGCCTCTCCCCACCTTCGCTGTCCAGACGGAAAATTTGTTGCCCGCACGACCTTCTTACCAGTCCGGCGATCCGGATGGCGTGCCTGAAAAGGGGGGATGGAGAAGACACCCAAACGGTCTGTTAATCCTGCCCAAAGCCCTCCTGCCCCCTCTATTGATGACCCTCCATGACCTCACCCATCTAGGCGGAACCAGGCTCTATGACCTGGTGAGTAGGCATTTCTACAGCCCAGGGATGAAACAGGCAGCTGAGGAGGCGGCCAGGAGATGCAGTACATGTGCAAAGATCAACCCCCGGCCGGCGACGAGGGTGCCGGCTGATAGACCACGGGGGACCTTCCCTGGGGATCACTGGGAAGTTGATTTCACCGATATGGGACCTGGACAGGGGGGGGTACCGATTCCTCCTTGTATTCATAGACACATTCTCCGGGTGGCCAGAAGCGTTCCCAGTAAAAGCCGAAACCGCCACGGTAGTTGCAAAAAAACTGTTCTTTGAAATCATTCCCAGATTCGGCTTGCCAGCTTCAATAGGGTCCGACAATGGGCCGTCATTCGTATCTGCAACAATTCAGAACTTATCCAAGATGCTGGGACTGAAGTGGAAGCTACATTGTGCGTACCGGCCTCAGAGTTCAGGGCAAGTAGAAAGGATGAATAGGACTTTGAAGGAGCACATTGCTAAGCTCAAACTGGAAACTGGCGATAACTGGGTTAGCCTCCTCCCTTTTGCTCTCCTTCGGGCTAGGTGTACTCCTAACTCTTCCACTCTCTCTCTCTCCCCATATGAGATTCTTTATGAGGCGCCCCCACCTGTCCTACCAAAGGTAACGGGGGCGACCCCAGCCCCGGATTTTACTAACCCCACTCTTCTTAAGTCCTTTCAGGCACTCCGGGAGGTCCAAGACGCGGTACGATCGGTTCTGAAGGCTGCGGGGAGAAGTTCGAATCCTGCCGCTACCTTGGAGGCCTTGACACCTGGAGACTGGGTCCTCACCCGCAAACTGCCTGCCGGATCGGCTCTGGAACCGCGGTGGACTGGGCCCTACCAAGTGATCCTCTGCAACCCATCGGCCATGAAAGTCACAGGTCGAAAGGCTTGGATACATCGGTCACACGTCAAGAAGACTCCGGCGCCTGAGCCCGCGAAATGGAAAGCAGAGGCAGTGTCGGATCTAAGGCTCCGGCTCTCCAAAACTTGATTCTTTCGCTTCTCCTGTTTGCTTATAAGGAATATCCCGCAGTCTGTAACCCCTACCGCCCCACGCCACATAGGTGAATTCTATCCCGCACCAATGATGGCACCATCATACAGACCTTAACTTGCTATGGCCCGCCTACCTTCAGGTTTGACCTCTGTGCCCTCTTAGGATCGGGATGGAATAGAGATAGGCACCTGCAGGACCCTGTGACGGGAGGGGGCGGGCACTGCCCTACTATTCCCATACCAGCCACCTAACATGGAGCAGGACAAGGTGAATATAATATCAGGGGCATCCAGTTCTATGCCTGTCCTGCTACCGGAAGCCCCTCTTGCCGTGGAGACGGCAGTTTCCACTGCGCAGAATGGGGGTGTGAGACAGTGGCAGACTGGATTCCTGGGGGTGGAAAAGACCCGCTCATCACTTTGGAAAGACAGTCACCTCTCCCGTATTCCTGCTGGCCTGGAAAATGCAACCCCATGATCTTAACGGTCAAACAGTACACGGATGATTCATGGAATCTTGGGCATTCATGGGGGTTGAGGTTGTATATGACTGGATGGGACAACGGTGTCCTCTTTACAATACAAAAGGTCGCCCTACCCGTTCAGCCCCTTCCCGTAGGCCCCAACCCTGTCCTCAACCCACGGGCCAAGATAGATCTGATTCCGTCTGCTGAGCCCTCTGCTACACCAGGGTCGGCGACTCTGAAAACACCCGGTGCCCCTGGGGCCTCCATACTTGACACCCTTACTGCGGTCCATGCATTCTTGAATTCCTCCGACCCCAATGTCACTACCGCCTGCTGGCTGTGTCTAAACCCGGCTCCCCCATACTTTGTGGGGGTTGCTTTGGAGTTAAACAGTTCATTTCTGGGGAACTTGTCCATGCAGAACCCTTCCTCCACAGCAATCCCCGCCCGCTGTAACCCAAATAGGCCTAAATTGACGTTGGATGACGTCCAGGGCACAGGGACGTGCTTGCTTGGACCTGACTACCCGTTGAGAGCTTCCCCATTTAATTCAACCTGCACTTCTGTTATCTTAGTCACACCCTCGTCCAATAGGCCGGGCTTCCTGATAACCACCCCACCCGAGCCTTGGTTCGCCTGCACTCTGGGCCTCACCACCTGTATACAAGATCGCCACTTCCTCAGCCCCACTGAGATCTGTGTGATAGTTAGGGTGTTCCCACAAGTGTATGTGTATTCCGAGGAGGGGGCCACTGAACACTTCGGCCTACCCCGCTCCAGAAGGGCAGCCCCTATCTTAGTGCCCTTGCTGGTGGGGCTCGGGGTGGCCGGGTCTGCAGCCGTGGGAGCAACCGCCCTAGTGCAGGGAAAGGCAGATTATGCGGCCCTCAGTACCCAGGTGGATAAGGACCTACGAGCTCTGGAGGGACTAGTCTCCCACCTGGAGACTTCCCTGGATTCCCTAGCGGAGGTGGTACTTCAGAACCGCCGCGCCCTTGACCTGTTATTCCTGAAACAGGGGGGGTTGTGTATGGCCCTGGGAGAGACCTGTTGTTTCTATACCAATCGTTCAGGTGTCATCCGGGAATCCCTGCAGGCATTAAGGCAGAGGTTAGATGATAGGGACCGAGCCCGAGCCCGCAGCTCCTCCTGGTACCAGGACTTGTATAACTGGTCCCCCTGGCTCACCACTCTACTCTCTGCTATAATGGGCCCCTTGGTTCTTCTCCTCCTAGGATTATTGGTCGCCCCTTGCATCATGAATTGTCTCTCCCGCTACATCCAGCAGCGTATACAGTCTCTGAAACTGTTTGTCCTACGCAAATCCTATACACCCCCGGATTTGGAAGAGTCAGCGCCCCTGGACTCTGTTGAGTCCTCTGTATAACTTGCTCTTGAAAAGGGGGGGGAATGTGATAGACCCTCCGTTAGGGACCCAGGGGCACCACGCCCCGGGGC
>NW_020951369.1:0-112536 GCF_900497805.2 Vombatus ursinus
TTTTTTTTTAAAACTTTATCTACTCCCTCCTGCTTAGACATATTTATGTCTAAGATGACTTAGCAGTATACAGCTTAAGCTGCCCTCATTTCAAACCAGTTCTGTTTTTGTTTACAGAAGTCCTTAGTTAAAGAAGGGACTTTTAAACTATTGAACACTCCTTAAGTTTGTGTAGATAACGGCTTTTTTGGAAGTACTACCCAACATTGTTACCTTGTTATGTGTCTGAGCCTTATACTTGAAAATATATATGCTAAAATGCACCTCTTTCCATGATCTGAACTTAAAGATGACTTTTTAAAAAATAACCTCTAGACTTTCTAACCATAGAAAATTTTCCTACTAAAGAATAATTTGTGTGGGGAATTGAAGAGTTTTAATTTAAAGTCATATGCCTTTAAACATAGAACTTAATATAATACAAATTTAATTTAAAAATAATAGGATAAACCTGAAATGTAGGAATTAGTGTTTTTTTTAAAAGAAAATCAATCTACCTTTATTTGTAAATAACTTTTTTTAGAATATTTTTCCTTTTTCTTAAAGATTTATCCCCTTTCTCATAAGAAGTTCAGAATAATTTTCTTAAAGTAACAATTTGTGCTACAAGTATATTCCATCTTTCATTTCTTCCATAGCAAAGAGATTTCATCATTTTGTTGTGTGTAGTACCATCTAATTTGTCTGATCTTGCTGGGAATATTCCATGAGTGAATTTTCTATATAATTGAGGTTTACCCCTTTTAAGGCCGAAATTTTCTGGGAGGAAGGGGAGAGGGTGTATTGGGAAGGGGAAGATGTTCTTTTTCTTTGAAAAATTTCTAAAATGAATTAAACACTATCCTGCCTTTAACAGAATAAACTACACGTTGAATCTTTTCTTGATGAGCGTTCATTATGTATGTCAGTACTGTTTTACAGCTTATGTATATGGTACCTTCAGGGGCTTTTGAAATGTGTAGGATCTAAGTTTGTCCCACTACTATTTCCAGACTGCTTTGCTTTTTTGAGTTATTTCTTTTCCCTGTCACTTCTTACTGTGTTCCTTTGTCTAGAAATCTCAATTTTCCTTTTTTTTTCCCCTACAGGATAATGACCGAGGTAACCAAATTTTATTAGAATTGCATCTGAAGGAGGAGTAAGCAGTCTCAGAGGGAAAATCTGTGAATGTTGTACATGAGCTTTTTATTGAGATTTTATGATACCTATTTTGACCAGTCAGAGGGTTTCCTTCCTTCCTTCCTGGTCTTGCTTGTAGTTAAGCTTTCTGGACAAATGAGACTTTTATGATTTTTTTTTCCCTTTAATTTGATCCTTGATCCTTGATTTTATCGGTCTAGGGACATTTGGATGAAGAACTTCCACTGTTGCAAATTAGCACTGTCTCTGTAAGCTCCTTCTCTGGTAATTTTAGAATTGTCTGGGACTCTGGGCTCCCAAATTTTTTTTCACTGTATACCCCTATTGGTCAAAAAAAAAAATTGAGCCTGTAATCTTAGTATGTTTATTTCTTTAAAAACAAGTACTGCATATTAACAATTATATATTATAAAATCTATACACAAAACAGTAATTTCAAAGGAAACATCAAGTAATATTTTATTATTGGTACAGAAACCTTTTTCTCTCACCAAAATATTTTTATTAGTTGTTTTGTTATTTATTTATATATTTTTATTAACCATAATATTTTTAGTGAGAGTAATGTGAATATGCTTCATTAGTTTTGAAAATCATACCAATTTATTTTGATGCTTGGTTTTAATGGCTGTCATAGCTAAAAAAAAAAAGTACCCACCCTCATAAAGTTAACAAGATCTAAATGAAAATGAAATAAGGGGAAGTGATGGCTGTTGTTGGCTGTGGTTACAAAGTCATAATACTCATTTTCAGTCCTATCCACTGTTTATGCAAAATTTTTTGTTGAAATTTAGCTAGCAAATTTCCTGATTCCTTGGTCTTGTGAACTAATCACAAAATATTATATTGAGTTTTTATATTTTTAACAAGGGGTTCAAAACTCACTGTACTTCTTAATTTGGAAGATTTTTAAGCAAATTAGAAGATTGTTTCCAAATTTTTTACATGCTGAAATGAGAGGTTTTATGATAATACATAGGTTGTTTTTAGCAAGCCAGGAGGAATATCGTGGTCATCAGTTGTTGAGCACTATAGAGAGATTCAGAAAGATGATGACTGAGAAAAGATCATCAGGTTTATCAGTTCAGAGTTCTTTGATAACTTTGGAGAGAGCAGTTTGTTGAGTGACAAGTCAAAGATGATAAGGAGTTTGAGAAGTAGGGAGAATGGAAGGGTAGTGGTGGTGCCCTTGATGATTACTTATCAGGAGGTGAGTAACATACTTCAGCACTGGCCCTTTGGAGTTGTGGTTGATCATTGCTTTGATCGTAGTTCTTAAGTCTTTCAAAGTTACTTTTCTTTACAATATTGTTATTATTGTAAAAAATGTTCTCCTGGTTTTGTTCACTTCATTCTGCATCAGTTCATATAGAGACCAGAGACTGTCTTACTTTTGTTTGTATCTCCGGTGCTTAGCACAGAGCTTTTGCAGGTATTAAGTGCTCCTTAATAAATGCTTCATTCATTTATGACTTCCCAGTTTCATCTGAAATTCCCTTTCATCATTACTTACGGTATAATAATATTCAGTTACATTCATATACCATAGTTTATTCAACCATTCCCTAACTGATGGGCACCCTCTCAGTTTCCAGTTCTTTGCTGCCATGAAAAGAGCTGCTATAAATATTTTTGAACATATGGATTTGTTTCCTCTTTCTTTAATTCCTTTGGGGTATAGACCTATAGTGGTATCAGTAGATCAAATAGTCTGTACAGTTTAGTAACTTTGGGGGCACCCACAGCTCCTCCAACAGGTGTTCCTTTTTTTGTCATCATCTTTGTCTTTCTAATAGTTCTGAGGTGGAACCTCAGAGTTGCTTCAATTCTAATTTCTCTGTTTATGGTAGGAGGATTTTTATAGGCTTAAAAAAACTCTATTTTTAACATCCATTAAAAAAATTTTTGAGTTTGGAATTCTCTCCCTTATTCCCACTCCTCCCCCACCTATTGTGAAGGCAAGAAATATATCAGTTATGCTTGTGAAATCATGCAAAACATATTTCCTTGTTAAACATGTTGCAAAAAACCCAAGAAAAATAAAGTGAAAAAATCATGCTTCAATCTGCATTCAGACTCCCATCAATTCTTTCTGTGGAGGTGGATAGCATTTTTCATCATAAATCCTTTGGAATTGTCTTGGATTATTGTATTGATCAGAACAGCCAAATCATTCACTGTTGATCATCATACAGTATTGTTGTTACTATGTACAATGTTTTCCTGGTTCTGCTCTTTTCACTCAGCATCAGTTCATGTAAGTCTTTCCAGGTTTTTCTGAAACCATCCTGCTTGTCATTTCTTATGTCACAATAGTATTCCATCACAATCCTATAGTACAGCTTGTTCAGCCATTCCCTAATTTATGGGCATTCCCTCAATTTCCAGTTCTTTGCCACCACAAAAATTGCTGCTATTAATATTTTTGTATAAATAGGTCCTTTTCCTTTTTCTTTGGTCTTTTTGGGATACAGACCTAGTACTGGTATTGCTGAATCAAAGAGTATGCATTTTGTTAGAGTCCTTTGGGCATAGTTCCAAATTGCTGTCCAGAATGGTTGGATCAGTTCACAACTTCACTAATGGTGTGTTAGTGTCCCAGTTTTCCCACAACCCCTCCAACATTTGTCCTGTTTCTTTTCTATCATATTAGCCAATCTCATGTGTGTGGGGTGCTACCTCAGTTGTTTTAATTTGCATTTCTCTAATTTCATATGGTTTTTTGATAGTTTGGATTTCTTCCTTTGAAAACCACTTCTTTATGTCTTTTACCATTTATCTGTTGGGAGGAATGACTCTTAGTCTTTTTTTTTGGGGGGGTGAGGCAATTGGGATTAAGTGACTTGCCTAGGGTCACACAGCTAGTATCAAGTGTCTGAGGCTGGATTTGAACTCAGGTCCTTCCGACTCCAGGGCTTGTGCTCTATCCATTGTGCCACCTAGCTGACCAGCTCTTAGTCTTAAACATTTGAATCAGTTTGTTGTATATCTTGGAAATATGACCTTTATCCTAGAAATTTGCTGCAAAGAATTTTTTTCCCCAGTTAATTGTTTCCTAATTTTAACTGCCTTTGTTTTATCCAAAAACTTTAAAATCGTATATAATTAAAATTATCCATTTAATTTTCTGTGGTCCTCTTTATTCCTTCAGTCATGAATTCTTTGATCACAGATGTGAAAGATTATTTCTTCCTTGTTCCTCTAAATTGTTAATGATGTATTCTTTTATATCTCGGTCATGTCTCTGTTTGGAGTTTATGTTGGTCATTTCTATCAGAATGTTTTCCAGATTACCCAACAATACAGCAACAATATTGTTGTATACTGAGTCCATGCCCAAATAGTTGTGGTCTTAGGGTTTATTAAACATTATACTATAGTCTTCATTGGCTTCTGCTTGTTTTGTATCTATTTTTTTCACTGATTGAACTCTATTTTTAACAAGTATGAAATAATTTTGGTGTGTACTGACTTGTAATATAGTTTGAGATCCAATACCTCCTTCCTTTCCACTTTTTTCCTCCGAGATGAATGTATTATTTTTTTCTTGCTTTTTACAAAGTAATCCTTTGGTAGTTATTTTGGAGTATAAGTAACTGTTCTATTTCCTGAACCTGCTCATGAGCACTTAATATATCTTGGATTATTTGGGTCTTTTTTTATTTCTGTAAAGAGTGCCTTCTAGTTGTATTCGTGTAGTTCCTATGTTTGTCTTGGTAGATTTCCTATTGCTAGATATTTCATACATTTTGTAGTTACTTTTTCAATATACAGAAATGATGATGATTTATTTTACCTTATGCAATTTTACTGGTTTTTAATTGTTTCAATTGATTTTTAGTTGACATGTAGTGTTCTGTAATTAAATGATTATATTATCTGCAGAAAGGTGATTATTTTGTCTCTACTTTGCTTATGTGTATTTCCTTAATTTCTTTTTCTTAATGCTGGAGCTATCATTTCTAGCATTATGTCAAATAATGTTGATAATAATGGACATTCTTTCTTTATTACATTCTGATTAGGAAGTCCTCTCATCTTTGTACTTTTGTCTGTATTCTTTTTCTGTAGTGAATGCTTTCCTTTTGCCAATCCATTTCTATTCCATTCTTCAAGTTTTGGCTTAAGGATCACTTTTAGGAAGTCTTCTTCATCAACCTCTTCAGATTCTGATTTTTTTCTCACTCAGTTTCTTCATTTATTCTTACTTTTGCACCCATATATTGTTATTTTTAACTTGTGTTAATACGTTGTGAGGACCAAATGAGATAATATTTGTAAAGTACTTACTCTAGTGCCTTCCACATAGTAAGACACTTAATAAATTCATACTCCCTTCCCTTCGTTTGCACAGATTTGTTTTGAAGAAAACTGCTCAGATGAATCTGTGATTTCATAGATGTGGTTGTTCCCTCCTTTGTGGTTCTTAGCAGTCTATTGATGAGGATGCGTCCTGTGAGTTTTTATTTGTGTCCTCATAAGTTTGAAGGGCTTACTTGCTTTTTCTTGACGTTATAGAGAACAGTGAGGCACAAGAGTTTTCCATCTCTTATCCTTCTGTCTTGACAAATCTTCATTTTTGATTATGCATTTCCTTAATGGCATTTGTTATAAAGCTTCTTTAAAGTTTTTGGGTTGCATTCTGCTCATATCCATCATGTACCTCTCCAGTGCTTTCTTTGATCTCATTTTTGAGGGATGCAACAACTCATTTTTGGATGCATAGATTATCATTGGTAGAACATTGATGTAAAAAGATGGACCTTTTTCTGGGACAGGGGCAGTGGGGGAGGGGAAATATCCTCTGATTAATATCAGGTGAGACATGTAGAAGAAGATATATATGTTCCCCAAAGGTCTTTATAATGGAGATACAGTGCAGAGTATAAATTGGAGAGGGATTCTCTCTGGAAGATGAAGTCCTTCAGATACTCCTCTTTGCAAATGACATGCTGATTGCTTCAAGGGCCAAAACATTACACAGCTTCTTAGAGATGGTTAACCACTCAAATGAGTTTGGCTAATCCTATACGTTGAAGAAAAACTTGAAAACAAAACATGTGGATGAAAAATTCCTGGATTAGGAGTTTGTGGCTTAGAGTTCAGAGTTCCGTGGATAGATTTCAGGGGCTTTTTGAATTTAGATGGGAAAAATACATCTCTATTTTTACTCACCTCTAAAAATTTTCATTTCCCTTAGTTATGAATTAAAAAAAACATTCTGAGAAAGGGTTTGTCTTTAGGCTTCATTAGTCTATCACAGGGGTACATGACACAAAAAAAGTTAGATGCTTGACTTAGATGGACAACCTGTAGAGCTCACTGTATATAGACTTAGTCATTACAAATGGACAGTTAGTACACAGAATTAAAAAGGAAGACAATGGGCTGGATTCCCTTAAGAAAATTGCAAAGAATCCTTAAAAATGTAGACATAATAAATTCACTCTGTGAAATACTTTATTGTATATGGGTTCATTTAAATAGTGAACTTCTCTAGTGCACTTAAAATGTTAGTTTAGAAAAATTAAATGTATATAACTTTTTTAGGAATACATCCTTTGTATGAAGTGATTTTGCCATGTTCCCAATATGCTTAATGGGAAGTGTTTTGTCAGCTCAGTCAATATCCTGTTTTTCTAATTCTTAGGTATCTGGAACAATACATAAAATTATGCTGTGAATTCAATAGTTGAAGGACTGCTGAATTACCTTCTCTCATCTTGGCTATATATGAGTTTTAAATAATGTACATGAAATTTATATCCTAACAAGTTACATCGCATGAAAATTCTATGTATTAGCATGTTCCTGTAATTTATGTTGCTCTCTGCAGAGGTAAGGATGCTAGTTACCCTTTGTTCTGAGCTGGGCCTGACTTAAGCCATGAGAATAGGTTTAATATTGGAAGAAAATGAGATACTCCTAAAGCATTAACAGTTAGCAAAGGAGATTTAATTAGCCATAGCAGGAGAAGGATATTTAATAAGGAGAAGCATTGGGGACACTTTGAGTTGCTTCAGCTAAGTGAAACTCTTCACTTGTGTTACCTGTCATGAAGTACCAGTCAGACTTCCAAAACACCCCTTTCCCATCCTCTTCCAGACTCTCCTTCCTTACCTTCTCATACCTCTTTGGTGCTCAGGCAATGGGGAAGTCAATCAGTTGTCTTGGGACTTAAAACTCTGAGCCAACCAAGTCTGAAGGAATATCTTTTTAAGGAAAAACTATCCTAACCTGCATGTAGGAGGGGGCTATCCTACCATACCACTGAAATATTAACTCTCGTAAATAGAGTATAGACCTGTTTTCAAGATCCTATATATTTTGAAGGAATATAATTATTCAGTTGAATGTAGAAAGAAGCATCATTCTAGTCCATCAGCAACAAATCTTACATAATAAAGTTAAATCAGTGAACTATGTGGAAATAGGAAAATGAACCACAGTGAGAAGTGATGTGCTTTTAAATAGTGATAAGTAGTGCTGTTGTCTGTATCCTGTATGAAGAAAGTTTATAAAGAACATTTAAGTTATATTTTGTGCCCATAAGAAACTTCTATGGAAACTTGACATTAATGAGGACAAGCTTGAACAAATACTAACAAATGTACAACTGAGGTAATACGAATCTATTTCAAATTCATTGCATTATTCTTTTATTCCTCTAATTTCTCATTAGTGTCACTCATCCATTCTTTTTGTTACATACTTCAAGTCCACTTTAAATGTTTAGTCTCTTTTGATTTCATCCTGTGTCTTTTCTGGAATACTCATCTTTTACTAGTTACCGTAGCCCACAATGGTTTTTCTTTCCTTTGTAGACCTATAAAACTGTATTATAATTGCTTTTGTGCATTGTGCCTTAACCTTCTAACTGGATTGTAATCTGCAGAAAAAAATTCTTGGGTATAATGTTTGTATAAAAAGAATAATATTTCTCTGTTGATGAAAGAGCAGCATCTTTCTTGTATGTATTGTATACTTACATGTTTGTTGAATGAAATGTAGATGGAAAATTTTTTATAAAAGGGTTATTAACTAAGATTTCATAGATTAAGTTCAATTATAATACACTTTTCTTTTTCTTTTTTGTTAGCTTGCTTTCACAAGAGATGGACTCTGTGGCCTCTGGAATGAAATGGTCAAAGATGGAGAAATTGTATACCCTGGGACAGAACTAACACAGAATGGAGAACTACCTCCTCGCAAAGGTATTTCTTGTACTTTCTAGTTTGCACAGCCTTTTTTGGTGTATACATTGTATGTTCCTAAAATTATGTAGGATGTACTGAAATAAACCTAGAGCAGTTAGATTTTTCATTTGTTGGTGATGTGTTGAATACAAATACCAAGTGTGAAACAATAATTAGTATAATAAATACAAGGATTTCCTGGGAAATGTTAATATTTTCCCTTTGAAAAATCATTTTCTTGCTTTTTTGGATCCTTTTCATAATGTCTTCCATCACAGATTGTGTTTAAGATAATTTTTTCATCTCAAAAATGTTTAAATATCTATTTCTTGGTTTGTCCTAAAACTATTCATGGCTTTTAATTTTGCTTGTATAGAAATAATAATTGGTATCCCAACAATTAGTAAGTAATTTTCTGTGTTGCTGTCTGTGGAGTAGGAATAGGAACTATCTCTGACATGTAGATTGGATCTGCCCTTTGGTTTAATTTTATCAGGCCTTTAGGCCAGTACCAAGACATGATTTCAGTTATTCTTGTAGTTGAGATAATCTTAGAGGCTTTAAAGTGTAGATGTAGGATCTTAAGAGCTGGAAGGGATTTCATCTGACTTTCTCATTTTATAGATGAAGAAAATGAGGGCTAGAGAGCTTGTTATTTTCTAAGGTCATTATCTTCAACATTCTAAAAGTGAACAAGATAGAGATGTTCTTGTCTTCTGAAAGTAGATCATTCTTTTTGTGAGTTGAGGTACAACTTGCTATCTAGAATGGCAGGTTAGGGTTATTCACTTTTGAGAATGAGAAGATTTCAAGGATGTTACTATTTCTAAATTTTCAATATGAATTAAAATGCCTTTAGAAACAAATTCTAGCAAGATCTAATTAGATTAAAAATGTAATTTTCCTTAAAAGCAGTATTGGTAGATCTTTATCAGAGTTTCGTCAAATACAGAGATTGTAACCCCTTCCTCCAATTTTTTCTTATCCTTTCTCACTTGATAAAAAAGAACTAAATTATTTGTTGTATTTATTGAATAGCATTTTATATTTATTTTTCTTTAGTTTTAAAAAGCCTTAAATATAATTAAATTAAGTTGCTTTTTATTTATATGGTCCTTGATTACATGACATTTTTCCCCCCTATGTCTTTGGCTCTTAATAGAAAAACTTTCAGAGACTTGGTGTGGTATGGTATGTGTGTATAGCCTGTCTTTTTTACTACTCTCTCCCTCTCCACCAAACAAAAACAAAAACAAACTAAAAATTTTAACTTATGTTTTCATGTAGATTATAATTTGAAATTCTAATACTGTATTTTTATAGTGGTGATAGAATTGTTAATAGTAAGTCAAATAAAAGTAATTAGGCATTACCACTAGAGTTTCTGGAAAATACCCAGTGTGTATTTTTTTCCCCAGGGGCACAATTAGTAATGTTTCTTACATGGATCTCCACTCTTGAGTCTTTGTTGTTTCTAAGCATGTCTTCCACTAACTCCTTCAGAAATTTTTGTTAAGTTTGAAAATCTTTCCTGAGATATATGAGCATTTATTCTATTTTCACCTTCCCCGGAGATAAATTTGTCATTTTCTTTCCTTTGAAATCACACGTGGGATATACTAGACTAGTTTAGGGAACTGATGGGATAATATACAACTACTTCATTTGTAGTAACTAAATGCAGTTTGTTTTGTGGTCACACAACACAATGAAAATAACATTAAACCACAGTCTATAATTTTCAGTCAATAAACATTTATTAAACATCTGTTATGTGCCAGGCACTATGCTAAGCACTAGGGATACAAAGAAAGGCAAAAAAGAGTCCCTGCCTTCACAATCTAATGAGGGACACATAAACAGATATGTACAAATAAGCTCTATACTGGATAAATAGGAAATAATTAACAAAAGGAAGGCACTAGAATTAAGAGAGATTGGGAAAAACTTCCTGTAGAGAGTAAGATTTTAGCTGGCACTTGAAGCCAGGGGTTGGAGATGAGGAGGGAGAGCATTCTAAGCATGGGATACAGCCAGCGAAAATTCCCAGAGCTGAGAAATGTATCTTTTTTGTGGAACGGTCAGAAGGCCTGTGTCACTGGAGGGGAGTGGTGTAAGGTGTAAGAAGACTGGAAAGGTGGAGGGAGGGACTAAGTTATGAAGGGCTTTTAACAGTGAACAGAGGCTTTTGTATTGGATATGGGAGGTGGTAGGGAACAGCTCGAGCTTATTGATGGAGGGAGTAGGGGGAGTGACATGGTCTGAGGATTGGTACTTTAGGAAAATCACTTTGGTGGTGAAATGGAGAATGGGCTGGAGTGGTGGGGAAGAGACATGTGGCAGGCAGACCAACTGGCAGGCTATTGTAATAGGCTAGGTGTGAGGTGAGGAGGGCTTGCATCAGGATAGTAGCAGTATCAGCAGAGAAAATGGGGCATATTAAAGAGGTGTTGCAAAGGTGAAATCAACAATCCTTGGAAACATTGGATTGGATGGGGGGTGTGGGGATGAGGGGGAGGGTGAGAGATAGTGAGGAGTAGAGGATAACATCCAGGTTGTGAACCTGGGGGACTGGGAGGATGGTGGTTTCCTTGATTGTAATTAGGAAGTGGGGGGACTTAGGGGGAAAATGATGAGTTCAGTTTTGGACGTGTAGAGTTTAAGATGCCTATTGGACATCTAATTTGAGATATTTAAAAGGGAATTGGAGATGTGAGATTGGAGGGGTTAAGGCAGAGAGGTTATGACAGGATAGGGTAAATTTGAGAATCATCAACATAGAGATGGTATCAATCCGTGGGAGTGGATGAGATCATCAAGTGAAGTACTATAGGTGGAGAAGAGAAGAAGGCTAAGACTGAACCCTTTGGGACACCTAGGTTTAGAGGGTGTGATCTGGGTAAGGATCCGGTCAAGAGTGGTCAGATAGATGGGAGGAGAACCAGGAGAGTATGGTGTCCTGAAAACCTAAGGAAGAGAGAATATCAAGAAGAGGGTAATTAACAGTGTCAGAGGTTGCAGAGAGGTCAAGAAGGATGAATATTGAAAAAAGGCCATTGTATTTGGCAATTAAGAGATCATTGGTAATTTTGGAAGGAGCAGTTTTGGTTGAATGATGAAGTCAGAAGCCAGATCATAGGGAGTTGAGAGAGCGGGAGGAGAGTAAGTGGAGGCACTTACTGTAGATTGTTTTGTTAAGGTGTTTAGTCACAAAAGGCAGAGGAGATAAAGGATGATAGCAGGAATGGAAAGATCAAGTGAGGGTTTTTTGAGGAGGGGGGGACTCATGAGCATGTTAGAGAAAGATAAGTGAGAGAATGAGAATGATAGAGGGGATAGTAGGCTGGAGAAGGTGGAATGGAATGGGATCCCTTGTACATATAGAGGGATTTGCCTTAGCAAGAGGGCCACCCCTTTTTCTGAGACTGGGGTAAAGGAGGAAACAGTGTCAAAAAGTATCTCAGTAGTAGAAGGTGGGGAGGAGTGAAGAAGACGAAGCTCCAGGTGAATGGGCTCAATTTATGAGGTAAGGTTCTCAGCTGAGGGAGTGGGAGGTGGCAGAGCCATAGGAAGTTTGAGGAGCGATGAAAATGTTTGAAAGGACTGCCATGGAGAGTAGGATAGTGAGTTGATAAAGGAAGGATAGAAGAGTAGCCTAGCAACAGTGAGGGCCCAGTTGAGGTTGTGTAACATAATAAATCTGGAGTGGACCCTGTTAGAAAAGTTGCATGATTTTCTCCACCTTTGTTCAGCAAGCATATTTGTAGGAGTGAAAGCAGAGGATAGTGGGAGTGATCCAGAGCTGAAATTTGGAAGATACAATCGATATGACAAAGAGGTTCAGGGACTGGAGAAGACGACAGTGTATAGTTGAACTGATTCAACTTGAACTTGAGGTCAAGATGGGGAAAGGAGAGAAAGTGGCTGGTGCAGAGGTGATAGCCTGGGAGAGAACTGAGGAGAACCAGGAGAAAATGTTGTCCTGAAAATCTAGAGTGAAGAGGGTATCAAGGAGAAGAGGGTGATTGACAGTATCAAATGCTATAGAGGGGTCAATAAGGAAGAGTATTGAGAAAAAAGACTATTAGCTCTGGCAATTAGAAGATCTTTGGTAACTTTGGACAGAGCAGTTTCCAGAAGCCAGATTGTAGGGAGTTAAGAGAGTGAGAAGAGAGAAAATAGAGTCAAGGGATTAGAGGTCATGATGTTTATGAAGAGTAGAGTTTGGTCTGGGAAGGCAAGAGAGAGGTGAAAAACCAATAGGATGTGATCAGATAAGGGAATTTCAGACTTTCTGAACGTGGAGTAGGTGATGGCATTATCAAGGGGTATGACGATCTTTGTGTGTAACTGAGGTAAGGTGGAGGAGTAGATCAAGGAAAGTGAGTGGTTGAGAAACTGGAAGGTTAGGGTGTTTGAGTATGACAGAATGTATGTTGAAGTCCCTTAGTGTGAAGGCATGAGTTGGGGAGGAGAGAAAGATTGTGAGCTAGGTACTGATCTTTTTGAGCAAGGGTAGGGAGTGTCCTGGAGGCTGGTAGACTGCAGCTACCAGGATGTTGAATGGGTGGAAGATGTGGATTACATGGACTTCAGAGAAGGAGAGTTTACTGAGTGATAGATGTAGGGAGAGAACATGGGATTGGCAATGGGGAGCAATGAGTATTGCAGTTCCTACACCTCAAGCTGAGGAGAAGGAATGAAGGTGTAGCCAGTACTGGAAAGAATGGCTGGTGAAGCTGTGTCATTAGGGGGAGCCAGGTCTCAGTGATTATCAGAACATGGAAGGAGTGGGATATGACAAGATTTAAGATGAAAGTAAATTTGTTGCCGATGGAGCAGGCATTCTGGAGGGCACAGAGGAAGGGATGGGTAATTTGGTTGGGACTTTGGGTTTGGTGGGTTGAGGAGGATAGGAATAAAGACTCAGATAGCAGTGGATAGGGAATAGGGTTTGGGCGATGGACCTGTAAAGATTCAGATGTGTCACATATGACCAGGTATGAGTATGTGAATCATTAATTAAATCTTACATTACCATCTCATTCTCAGCTGCAGCTTATATTCCAGAAACCAGCCTTCTTCATGAGTTCTGAGCATATTAGTGTTCTTTCTAGAGTTAGCAGTGTTTGAATACTAACTCGAAGCGTGAGCCAGACATAGGGTGGTATTTTTAATAAAATTAGGAAATGTCCAAGAGGCCTGCTGACACCAAAGGATCTAAACTTGGACCAAAATGTTGAGGAATTTGGTGGAAAGATTGCCATCCAACTGTGTTGGGTACTCATAAAACACTTCTAAGTAAGGAAGCCAAAATTACATTATTAGGAAGTTGTACTTTAAAAAAGAATTATAACTTGGGTCATAAATAACCAGAAAGTAAACTTATAACAGTGTCAGACATACTGTATAGCTCCAGGTTTCTTTAATACTGATAATGATTCTAGTGCCTTTTGCTCTGATGGGTAGGATTCCCATAAGTCTTAGGACTGAAATAATTTGTTCATAGAATGTCATATCAGTATCTGCATATCTCTATCTGAAAATAACAGTGTCTGAGAAAATGGAACCATGCCTGTGAATGCAGAAAGAAGCGTATTTGGCATTAACAGTATAGAGAAGGAAAGCAGAATTCTCAGGAGACCAGGGACAACCCTCCCACCTGCCAAATGCTATCCCCATCTGGCCTTTTGATACCAGAATTTCTTTTAGTAGACAACAAATACACAATCAGTTTAGAATGCATTTATCCAGTAGAAAGTAATAAACTGATTTACATTGGGTGACTAGTATAATTTCCTGGATTGAGTTTTGCTGATGATGGATGGGGGATAGCAAGAGGACTCTGAGGGCCTGAAAATGTTTGTGTGTGGATGATGATGGTGGTGGAGAGGGAGGGAACATGGAAACAGCACAGAGATGCAGAAGAGAAAACTGAGGGACAGTAAAGACCACATCTTGACTTTTATTACAGTTCTGCCTACAACTGGCCATGTCTCACAATAATACTTGTAGTAACAGAAGAGAGCTTAGCTCAGTGTCTGGCACGTAGTAAGCATTTAATAAATGCTAGTTGACTGACTGATCATATGATACAATGCCTAGATAAGACCTCTCTAGCCATTTGTTTTTTGATTCAGGGCAGTAAAAGCCATTTGTTGAAATTAAAACTGACTCGCATACTACTTACTACCACTGCTGCCACCACCACCACCACAACCACAATTACCACTACTCCCAGCACAACTACCACTACTACTTCCACCCACCATCATCATCAGCCACCGCCACCACCACCACCTCACACTTGTATGATACTTAAAGGTTTAGAAAGCATTTTACGTATACTGTCTCTTGTGGTCTGCACAGCAGTTCCATAGGATAGATGCTGTCATCTCAGTTTTATATTTGAAGAAACTGAGACTTAGAGAGGTCAATTGGTTTGTTTCTGGTCATCTAGTTAGCTCATGTCTGAGGTTTGATTTGAACCAGTCTTCCTTACTCCAAGGCCAGTATCCTACCTGTTATGCCATAAATATAGTAGTTGTGTGAATATTTTCTGATTATGAAAGTATAAGGAAAATAATCCAGTTTTATGCAAAGATAGCTTAGTTACTATCTTTTGCTTATTGGTGGCTTTTCTGTCAATTCTGTACATAGGCAAGTTGTATTGAAATATTTTTGGCTGGGAAGACTTCTTTTCACAAATCTTGAAGGTTGATTGTAGAACTTATTTTGAAGGATACTAAGTTTTTTGAGCGTTAATGTATACAAGTTGATGGACAGACTTGTGTGACTTTTCTTAAGAACTGTGGCAGTTTTATCTTTATTCTACTTTCATAGTACTTTGTGAGAAACTAAATCAAAGTGAAAATAGCAAAGTAGGAGAAAAAACTGAGATTTAGGTGATTTTCTTCATGATGTAGAATTCTATGTGACTGAACTATAGCATCATCATTGTCATATCTAGTTTTTTTATAGTGTCTACTTTGTGCTAGGCAATGTGTTAAATGCTTTATATATGTTATCTCATTTGGACTTCACAATAACCCTGGGAGGTAAGCGCTATTCTTTTCCTTATTTTAAAGTTGAGGATACTGAGGCAACGGAAGTTAAGTGACTTGCCCAAGGTTACACAGCTAGTAAGTGTCTGAGGTATGATTTGAATTCAGGTCTTCTTGACTCTAGGCCCAGTACTCCGTCCTCCGTGTCACCTAGCTGCCTAAACATAGGTAACACAAGGGAGCAAAGAACCCACTTCATTTTGGTTAGTATAGCTGATTTTTCTTGTAGAAACTTATTAGTTAGAATGTACTTTTTGAATTATTTCAGTTCTCTGATGATGGAAATGTGTCATAAAAGGTTAATAAAATATCCTAACTAAAGAACTGATAGATTGAAGAAATAGGAAGTTGCAACAATATCAAGTACTTCTCTACTTGAGGATTTCCTCTACTGATGAAAATTTCAACTTCTTTTTGTCTCAGGTTAGACAAACTGTGGGTCACCACCCCATGTGGGGTCGAGAAAAATTTGGCAACAGTGAAAGGTTTCTGAATGCGCAACAACCAGAAATGAATTAAAAATTAAATGTGTAATGAACCAGAGGTGTTTCTGGAAGCACTTGCCTGTGTTGTATCATGCAACTTCACTGCAGCCTTGATTCTGAACACACAACACATGCACTTTGCACTGTCATGCCACACAATGCCAACGAATGCATTGGTTTTGGAGTCAAAGGAGATGCAGTCAAATCTTGCCCTTGTCACTTGCTACCAGTTTGACTTTGGGTAAATCAGTTGGCTTTTCTGGCCCTGATTTCCCTCATTTGTAAAATGAGGCAGTTGAACTAAGTAGCCTTTAAAGTTCCTCCCAGCACTAAATCTGTAATCTTGTAAGTTACTTAGCATTTCTGGCCCTAAATTTCCTTCTCTCTATAAAATGAAAGGGTTACATTTAGGTTTTAAAGCACCTTCCATATAGAAATTCTCTTGTCTTATTTTGTTTAAAATCTCTTGTATGTGTTGGAGAAGGTGAGGGTAGGGAAGCAAAGGAAAACATGATGACAGAGAAAATACAGAACCAGGACACTCAAAGGCAGGGAAGATACATATTTGTAATCCTTGGAAAAAACTGATATTTGAGTGAATTTTAAGTGCCATTCATCTTATTCTATACATGATCTGCTTTGTAAGTGTGCTTTTAACTTTAGCAGTTTTTTAAAGTTCTCACTAATGATGAAAGCCCACTGGTTTGTTTTCAGTTGACATCATCACCTCTTCTGAAACCCTAATGGAAAGAAATTTGTTTCCCTCCCTACTATAGGCTCAGCTGTTAAAGCTACTATGCATGATAAGATCCAGAAAGATAGCAGGTGGAAAATGGCATTTATGTTTAGTGGTTTGAATGTGTCTGAATGTTTTTTTCAGGTATGGATCAGAGAAACAAGAAAGAGTTGAACAGAAGACCTTTTTGGGAAAACCTCAGAGTGTTTACTTGCTATTCCCCATACATGAAATTTTGTTTCCTATTTCTGTACTATTGTAAAAGCTGTCATTTCAGCAATACTGCCTTCCCTCTCCCCAGCAGTACTTTTCTGTGCCTCATAGAATTTGAAGCATTGTTCAAGCTGAGCTCAAGTGCCATCTTTCTATAGGAAGCCTGTACATTCTGATTCTCATCAGATGCCAGTGCCTGCCCCTAGAAGTTAGTTTGAATATACTTTGTGTTCACTTTATTTTTTGTGTGGAATGTTAGCTCTTTGAAGGCAGGAATTATTATTACTATTACTAATTTTTTTTGTATCCTGTCAACCTTCAGAGTTCTGTCTAAGAATGACAAACAGCATTAGGTTGTTTGTGTGTTTATTTCTCTCAAAGTGAGCGGATCATGCTTGTGGAGCTGCAGTCAAAACTGAGCTCCCTTTGGGGGTTGGATTGCACAATTTATTAACCCTCCCTACTGGGGCTGATGTCACACCATCATCATTTCACCCTTGTACTGAGAAAATAAAGAAAATACCTCTATATATACCACCCCCAGCTTTACCAGACCACTCCAGCGTTGAGTTATTAGACTGAAGAATCTGTCTCCACCCAAGCTTGAGGAGAACACAATGGGCTTCCCTACTTTAAATTCCTTGCAAGCTTGGGGTGCGGGGGTGGCCAGAATAAGGAGAGTCAGTGCAATCTCAGTTATGTCCTTCTGAAGGAAAAAAAAAACAACAACTGAACTTAAAGTCAAGGCTTTGGAAAGGGGGGAGGGGGAACTCTAAACCTCCCCAAGATATTGGTTATTAATAATCATTTTTCACAATCTTCATTGCCTATTTTATGTTGTTCAGTCATGTCTGACTCTTATTGACACCTTTGGAGGTTTCTTGGCAAAGATACTGGAGTGGTTTGCCTTTTCCTTCTCCAGTTCATTTTGCAGATGAGGAAACTCAGGAAAACAGGTCAAGTGACATAGACAGTAAGTGTCTGAGGCCAGATTTGAACTCTGAAGGGTTATGTCTTCCTAACTCTGGGCCTAGCCCTCTACCCACTGCACCATCTAGCAGAAGATAGAAGTTGTAGCTAAATGGACAGATGACTGCTAGCTTTCTTTTAGAGAGGCATTTAAAGGAGTTGGTAGAACTTGCTTTAATATGCATCCAAAGACAACAGGAAATATTACTTTATGTGATACTTGCTTACAGGAGTATGGTAATACTTTATAAGGTATTTGCAAAAGGTTCATCATGAAAGTAATTGATTTCTATGTGCCAATGTTTATTGCACAGATTGAAGAAATAGAGAAATTCCACAAAGATCTTGACCAAGTACTTCTTCCAAATTGAATCAGCTTATATACTCAGTGACTTTAGTGCAAAGGTGTGTATAGGTATCTAGAATAGCAAAAATATGTGGGAAAATATCGTTCAAGAATAAGGAATGAGAGAAGCCAAAGGCTTAAAGATTATAGACAGAAGTCTCATGAATACTTTCTTTGAGAAAAGAGTTAGCGGGAGACTATACTTCTTCACCACATTTGGAATCTGAACATTTGTACTGGATGCTGTTCTTGAGGAAGTGAAAATGACATTAAAGAAAACAAAGATGGGGAAAATAGCTTGTAGTGCAAATGTTTTAATGTGTTATCCCTTTGATGTTTCTTAAACTCTGTTTTGTCACCTGGGGCCCATCTTAGTTGTGACACAGTTTTACTTTGCTGTGGAAATTTACTTGCTGGTTTGCTGACTCTCACCCCCATGCCTTGGTCTCCCCTGTCTGTTTATTATGATAAGCTACCATCCCTTACCTTGATCCTTGGTATAAGGCTGTCACTGTTGGTATGGTCTGAAGTTAAAATCCTGTATGATCTTCACTTACACTGCATCTGGAGATAAGTTCTACCACTGCTCAGATGCTTGGGGTGAATGCCCCATGCTCACTTAGAGGCTAAGGGGGAACACACCCTATCCCTGTCCTAATAGGTGGGGGAATGCCCTAGAAAAACCCCACTCAAATTCCTAGTCATTGGGGCTATTGTTGCTAGTCTCTTGATAATGTGGATATCTCCCACCCTTGACTAATGCCCAGAGATTAACTCTTCCATCTTACAGATATTACTTAACTCCTTGAATGGGGGGTCCTCCTTCTTCTCCCAAACACCCAGGATATTTCCCCCTTTCTCCCCTTCCCTATTCCGTCTTACAGGTTTCACTGCTTGTGCAGCTGGCTATTGTACCCTGTTTGCATCCACTACTGGCCTCTGCTCGTGGTGAGTGTCAGTGCACTGCTAATAAAACTTCCTATAATGATTCTTGGAGTTCTCCTTTCCTGTTAGAATCCAACCAAACCACCTGGACAGATAATAGGTCAAATTGAATCAGCTGGATCACCCTTCTGCTCATGACCTACTGACTAAAGCTGAGAGTTGGTTGCCAGTAGAACTTGTTGCATCTCAATGGACAAGGTGGGATGGGAAGCCTTGGTGCCACACTTCGTTCTCTATGGAGGACAAGGGCCAGGTCACTCAACCTTATGCTTCAGGTAGAGAAGCCCCTTTCCTTCTAGATTCAGAAATCACTGAACCTTGGCAGGTGCACCTAAACCCCATGCCTCAGCAGTAGGAGACTCTTCTATTTCCCTTAGGTCCATAAGTCACTGACCAGGGTTGGAATTAGGACTTTTGGCAGCCCTTTGTGGGCAGGACTTCCTGTCCTTACCAGAAAAAAGCATGAGAGAGAGTCTAAATCCTGTGCCTCAGGGCAAGGGCTGAGAGTCTAAACCTTGTGCTGACTTAGAGTGGCAGGGATTCCCTTCTTTTGATGTCCCTTAGATCTAAGAACTGTTGACCAGGGCTGGGAACAGGGTCCTTGGGTCTGATACCTCTGCCCCAGTGGAAAGGAACTTCTCTCTTATGGTCAAAGCAAGGCTTGTTACATAGCTGGAGTGGACCAAGTATATTTTCAGGAAGAAAAAAGTTGAACCTTATTTTAAAAGAAAAGACAACTGGGAGAAATCTTGATAACTATTCCCATCTACATAACATTTTTATATGAATCTGTGCATGTGTGGAGGATATCAATTAAGTGGGTATTTGTGGGGAACAGGCAGGCTTTTGTAAGTGATGTTCCATAGTACTCTACACCTTTATCATCACACAATTGACTGAAAAATATGAGGGTTCTGAGATACTAGTGTGCATATTGCTTGTTGACTATTAAAAAAAATCCAAACACTTGATTTATTCCATTAAAAAACCTCTTCAAAGGCTTATCTTCAAAGTGTTTTGCTTGCATACATCAAAATTATTCACTAGTCCTTGAAAGATATGACAACAGGAAAACTGGTTTAATGATACTCTATATGGATTGAGACATAGAACTGGGAGATATTTACATGCTGGAGATATCATAGGAGGAGATCCAGCACAAAGTCCATGTGGAGGAGATATTCTCTTTAGACGCTGTTGGTGGCTTCTGAGTTGGGCCTTCAAAGAAGAAGCTAGAAACAGAGGTGAGGAGGTAGTGCATTGCAAGCCTAACCTCTAAAAAGTTGCAGAGAGCAGAGGTCAAGTTTAGAGAATAAACTTGTAGGTTAGTTTGATTGTAGCATTGACTTTATGAAGGAGAGTAATATAAAACAAGTCTAGAAAGAAAGGTGGGAGCCAGAATGGCTTTGAGGGGTGAAAAAAAGGGGTGAATCATAGATGAGATTTCAAGCGAAGGGGAAGCATGATAGTGCTCCCATTAGAAATTGGGAAGTTTGGAGGAGGGACAAGGAGAGATGTGTGTTTTTGGAGGTGATGAATTCTATTTTGCACATATTGAGTTTGAGATGTTAATAGTAAGCAGAGGGTGGTATAGAACTGGAGTTCAGGAGGGAAATTAAAATTGGATATAGAGATTTGAGAATAGGAACTGATAAAATGGTCAAGGAAAAAATGATATAGAGAGAAGAGCACCCAGGATATAGAGCCATGATGATTCAACAGAGGAGACTGAGAAGGAATAGTCAAGTAGGAGGTAGAAATAGGAGAGAGTAACCATGAGAACCAAGAAAAGGGAGAGGATCCAGGATGGTGCCCTATGGGTTAAAAGCTATAGGGATGAGGGCTCGTAAAAGGTCATTAGATTTACTCTTGGGAGTTGATTGGTAACTTTGGTAAGGGCAGTTTCAGTTGTTGAGTCAGAAGCCAGATGGCAAGGGATTGAGAAGTGAGTGGAAAGGGGAAGAAGTAGAGGCAGTGAATGTGTGTGGTGGCCCTTTTATCAAGGGCTCACTTATGAAGAGAGATTTGGCAACAGAGTGGATATGTGGGAAAAGGGAGAGGGAAGAGTTGAAGATGAAATTATAAAGCTGGGAGACTGGAAGGATGATGAAGTCTTGGGTAGAAATGGTGAAACTTGGAAGAGGGATGGTTTTGAGAGAAAGTTAATGAGTTCTGATAAAGTTGAGGTTGAAGGTGAGAGAGGGAGTAATCAAAGGGTCAACTTCCTGGAGTCAGCGGGTTCAGGGGTTGATCTTGGCAAGAAAAACCATGTTTTCCAGATTAGAACAAAAGAAGAAATGATGATTGAAGATGTAGAGATTTTGAAGTGTAAAGTTGAGAAGATGAGGTTTTTCATGACTATTTTCATTTTTTTTATTAATTTATTTTTAGTTTTCAACAATCACTTCCATATGCTTTTAAGTTTTAAATTTTTCTCTCCCTTCCTCTTTCCCTCCCCAAGATGGCATGCAATCTGATATAGGTTCTACATATACATTCCTATTAAACAGATTTCGTGACTGTTTTCTCACCAAAATTGTAAGCGAGGTCTGCTGGGCACTTAGGAGAGAGGGGTGGAGAGGTTTAGAATAGCTGTTTATTAGTAGTATAAACCTTGGAAGAAGCCATGTAAATTTTCCCAAAGAGCAATGATATTGTACCAGCTCAGCATGAAAATGTTTTATTTCACAATTTGACAAGCATCTATTTTTTTTGAGAGTGGTTTATATCCACATGTTATAATTTTTCCTGGGTGAATGAGTCTAGGTGGTTACTGTCCCTTCCTACTCAACACTGATAACTTCATTTGTTACCTATCCACTGCTTTTCTTTTCATCCATTTCTCCTTTTCTCCTTTTGTCCCATCTTATTCTTTCATTAACTTAAGTGAACATAAAAAAGGAACATAATCTCTTGTTAGGTCTATGAACAGACTTCTGCCAAAATTAATCTATTCTTAGGTTATTTGTGTGGTTGTCATAGTTGTTAAAATAATTTCCATAACCTTATAAGATGAGATCAGGATAACATGGTGTCTTGTGAAACATATGTGTTTATGTATATATTAGTAAGGCAATAGGCTTAAGGGGAACCCATCTGACTGTTTTTTTGCTTTTCTATAATATAAAATCTCACAATTTCAAGGTTTTAATTCCAGTGAATTTCCTTTTTGTACTAAGATTAACAGTAAAAGCAAAAGGAGTCAGCTGGAACCACATTTAATTGGAACTGTCAGCTGTAATTTATTCTGTGACATATTTTTAGGAAAAGGCAAATGGTAGCCAACAAATCTTATGTAAGAGATTAAAAAATACCAACAAGAACCTTTTTAAATGAAAGTATGTTCTGGAGACATTACAGTTTGAATCCACATATACATAAATAAATAGATAAATAAACACCCCCCCCCCCCACACCCTCCCACATGTCCCTTTCATATCTGTAGCATTTGAAATCATTAACATGGTTTTATTGATCATTTTTAGCACAATGGATAGAGTGCTGGACTTGGAGTCAAGAAAGCCTGAGTTCAAATCTAGCCTAAGAAACTTACTCTGTGACTCTGGGCCATCACTTAAACACTGTCTGGCTCAGTTTCCTCATCTGTAAAATAGAGATAATGATAGCACCTATTACCTAAGATTTTTGTGAGGATAAAGTGAGATATTTATAAAGTGCTTTGCAAACCTTAAGCTGTAATATATAGTAATAAAAAATAATAATGATAATAGCTGTGTGCTAAGTGCTTTACAATTATTGTCTCATTTGATCCTCACAATAACCCTGCTAAGTAGGTAGTAAGGAAACTGGGGCAGACAGAGGTTAAGTGAGTTGCCCAGGGGCTCAGCTAGTAAGTCTTTTGAAGCTGGATTTGAACTCAGATCTTCTTGACATCAGCTCTTGACACATCTATTGTGTGCTCTATTATGCCGCCTTATATAAATGTTAGCTGTTACTTTTAGAATTTAGAAATATTTCCAGCAAGGGTTGAAACAACAACAACAAAAAAATTTATTCTTTACTCTCTTAGTTGATTGGAAAATAAAATTATTTAGACCATTTTATTCACTGAGCATTCTAGTTAAGTGAGATCATATTGTTATAAGTATATCTATACATTGGTACTATTGTGTTAAGGCTTATCCAAAGGAAGCCAATAAATGGATAGGAGGTACTTTCTCCATTTTGAAAATGAGTTATGTTCCAGAAGTTTATTTGAAGTAGGATGAGTGGTGCAGTGGAAAAGCTGAACTTGTAGTCATGATATTCAGTTCCAATACTCGTCTTGCCCCTTATTACCTGTGGGACTCTGAATAAGCCACATCATCTCCTCAGATCTGTTTCCTTATCTGTCAAATGAAGAGATTTTTCTAGATGACCTCCCAAGTTCCTTCTGGCTCTAGATCTTTTGATTGATTAGATTTATTTGAAACATTGAGTCTGTTTTTCTCATAGAAACTTTTTTTGGGGGGCGGGGGAGAGGATAAGTGGAGTTGCATTGAAGGGTGGGATGTGATTTTACCCAGGTAAGGGACTCCAAATGTGAAAATTCTAATCTGATCCAAATTGCAACTTGTTTGTAACTTACAGTCTTAGAGGGGGAAAGGAAATGGAATCAGCATTTATATAGCACCTATAGCATATGTACTAGGTGCTGTGCCAAGTGCATTACAAATACTGTCTCATTTGATTTTAAATATGTGGTACTGAGAGGTTAAGTGCCTGGCCTATTGGTATTTAGCCTGTATGTGTTAAGATAAGGACCTGAAACCAGGTCCTAGAGACTCCAGGGCTGGCCCTCTATCTTTGAGGCCACGCTGCCTTATAGAGGAACAAGATAACTCTTTACATTTATCTGTAGCACTTTATGGTGTACAAAACATTCCTTACAAATCCCTTATGAGGTAGGTAATACAAATAGTAGTACCTGCAATCTACAAGCAAATTGTTGTATGTCCTTCATTCTCAAAGAGGATCAGTGTTATAATGAGGGTGATGTCTTGACTTGTGAGTGAAATGGGTTTAAGTGAGGCAGAGCTGTGTAAAATCGTCAGCCTTATTCTCTCCTCCAGAGTCATTGGAGTCCAGTAGCAAGACAAGAGTCCAAGATGACTGGCAATGAATGGCCCAGGATGCAGTGGGTGACCTTGGCCTTTTTAAATTAAGGTCTTTCCCAGGTCTTAGTTTGTCTGACACAATGCATACTGAGGTTCAAGGAGGGTTAGTTACTTTTTAATGACCATAAAAATACTGTTAGGTATGAATCTGGGATTTAAATCCAGAGTTCCTGATTTCATTACTAGGGTTTGTTCTACTGTACTACATAGCCAAATGGTTATTAAGGTTCCCAGTTTAGGATACGAAAACCTGTTTAACCCATGATGCCATAGTTCTGGAACTCAGTAGCTAAAATGTACTGTATGTTTATATTTAAAGAAAGTAGAAATGTTGCACTAATGGTAATGAAACAAAACAGAAAAGCACTAACATTAAATAAGAAAGTTGTTTTATTTCTTGAATGCTTGTGATTGAAGGTGTTGTAGTCTTTGGGCCAATGATCTGGCAACTCCATTTGTCATAAATAGTATAAAGAGGAGTTTGTTAGTTGATGTGTAAGGAGTTACTAGGGGATGGTCATAAATTAATATTTATTATTTGGGAAGCCTGGAGAGGGGTGTAACAAACTCTTTGTTGTTAGTGATTATTTGTTAAGTTGGGAAGTTTCTGTATACTTTCTTCTTTGGTTATTTTGTCATCTAAGACATAACACTGATAGTCCTAACATGGGCGTTTTGGTGTAGTGCAAAGTATAATGAACCTGAAATCAGGATATATGAGTTTTAGTCACAGTTTTGCAGTGTGACCTCAAGCAAGTCACATTACTTCTTGGGACTCAATTCCTGCAACTCAGAAATCAGGTAGTTGCAGTACATGATTGCTAAGATCTTTTCTAGCCCTAATAGTTTGTGGTTTTGTGATTATGTCAGCATCAGTATGAAATTAGTTTTTAAAAAACTTTTAAATTAGCATATTGAACTTTCATAAGAAATATCACCCCTTTGTTTTTAACTTGTGATATTTGTAACTATAAGGTGACATTGGTAGCCTTCCTTTTTGTTGTTTTTTTGCTTTTTGGTGAGGCAGTCGGGTTTAAGTGACTTGCCTAGGGTCACACAGCTATTAAATGTAAAGTGTCTGAGATTGGATTTGAACTCAGGTCCTCCTGACTCCAAGGCTGGAGCTTTATCCACTAAGCTACCTAGCTGCCCCTAGTAGCCTTTCTTTTTTCCAGTTAACATTCTTTGCTGCTTTATTATAAAAAAGAACAAATATGTTGTGTTTGTTTATGGGGTGGGAGGAGGCAAAATGATTTGAGATTATTAGAAGAAATACATTTTCAGTCCATTTTCAATATTTTTTTCTTTGCTCCTTATACCTTATGATGTAAAGATTTTTTTTCCTTTTTTTTTTTAAAGGAAATTGGGGTTAAGTGACTTGCCCAGGGTCACACAGCTAGTATGTGTCAAGTGTTTGGTTTGAGGTTGGATTTGAACTCAGGTCTTCCTGATTTCAGGGCCAGTGCTCTATCTACTGTGCCACCTAGCTGCCCCTGACAAAGTTTTTTTTTTCTTGATAAGGCAATCAGGGTTAAGTGACTTGCCCAGGGTCACACTGCTAGTATGTATCAAGTGTCTGAGGCTGAATTTGAACTCAGGTCCTCCTGACTCCAAGTCTGGAGCTCCATCCACTGCACCATCTAGCTGCCCAAGACTTTTTTTTTAAAAGTTATTACAGCATATGATTATGTTCCTCAGGTTCTGGTAGTTTATAACAAGATAAAAGTACATTCTGAATCCTGAAACTGTTTAAGATTTTGAAAAACCATAATTAATGTTATGGAAGCTTTTTTGACTTTAACTTGGTCTCACATATTGGTAACTTTGATTTCATTATAGTTTTTTCTTAAGTTGTATGTCTGCTTGAGGTACATAATATTTTAGCTTGACTTTAATATATTAAATTCTTGATTTATCTAGGAAATAAAAACTAGTGTTTCCTCAAACATATTTAAGATTTCCTGATTTGTACTCACAAGTAAAAATGTGATTATTTAAAAAATCATTCTCTTAAGATCATATACTTAGAGCCAGGAACAACCCAAGAGGTCAAGTTCAGCGCCCTTGTTTTGTGAGTTTGTAATTTATCATTCATGAACAGTGCTTCTGAACTTTTCCGGTGTCTTGGCTCAAGTCCTTTTATCCTCTTAGCACATCTAGAGGAGATTTTAAAAATAGTCTTAATAATTAGTCTTAGAAACAAGAGTTGACAAACATAGTAATCCTTTTGCCAGGCTCACTAATCACTATTTTTGTGTAGGCTTAATCCAAAAAATGAGTGCAATCATTATTTAAAAATCATGAGTTTGAGAACAGATGTCAGCAAATCATTGATGATGTGAAGTCTTTATGCCATATTTCAGCAGTAATTTCAAAATGGTGTAACTTAACTAAGCATTTTCAGAAATTAGCTAGTGGTGAGTGTACTATACATGTTTGTTAAGAAACGAGAGGCTTTTCTATGGAGAAGAATATAGTAAAGTTTGGGAGTTTCTGGCTAGCAGCCATAGTTCAGTTCCCAAATATGCAGACAAAATAAACAAACCATTATTTGACTCTTCCACTCCTTTAATCATCTTGTATCTCTCTTCCCTTTTAGAAAAAGCTGTGGTACTACTTATTTAACCTCTACTTTTTCTCCTCACTATCTTCAACTCTTTGGAAGTCTAGTGTCTGACTTCATTACTTAATTGAAACATTTTCCCTCAAAAGTTAACAGTAATCTCTAAATTTACAAATTCAATGGATTTTTCTTAAACCTCATCCTTCTTGATCTGTGCAGCATTTGATGCTGTTCTTTTTCTTCTCTAGCTTTTTGTATCACCACCCTCTCTTAGTTTCTGTTTGTTCTCTTTTGGTCTCCTTTGCTAGATTCTACCTCCTAATTGTGCACATGCCTCAAAGATCTGTCCTGAACTTTCTCTCTTTCATCATTTTCTCTTAATGATCTCATGAACAAAATGGAGGCATGAGATGGAATTTTATAGCAGGACTTGAAGGAAACTAGGGAAACTATGAGGTGGAATTGAGGAGGTAGAGCATTCTAAGCGTGGGTGACAGTCAGTGAAAATGTTTAGAATTGGGAGATAGAGTAATGAATATGAGGAATAGTATGCTTCAAAGAAAAATCTATGATTGATTTAATGATTAAAAGGGGGTCACTGATTTGGCTCATTGACACGTTACAAAACAAGTATGGCAGACATTTGGTAACTGTGATTTTTGTCACCTTTTTCTTTTCTTTTTTTGTCTTTCCTGCATTAGTAGTAAGTGTGGTGATGTTCAATATCTTGATTTTTCCATTTCAAGATTAGAGATATACATCACAGCTGAACTGAATGTTGCATTTTTTTTTTAAAGTTTTAATAGTTTCCCTGTTTAATTTCTCAGATGATACCATGGAATGCCAAAGTGGAACGAAGAAAGAAGATCAAAATGACAAAGAGAAGAAAGATGAAGAGGAAACTCAAATGCCTATGTATAAGGCCAAATCGATTTTGGAGAGTTGGGTGTGGGGCAGACAACCAGGTATTATGAAATTTTGTGACTGTGCTATTTGACCCAGAACTTGCTGCAAATGTAATATTCTGAATACTTGTTTAATGTGATTTCTTCATTTTTTTTTTTTACTGTTTTACCTATAAAACTCAGTGCTTTAGTCATCTTTTTGACTACTTCATATCTTAGCTAGTTTTTGTTTTATCTTATTTCTCAGCATATACTCTGTAAATTTTACATTTTAAAATATGCTTGAACTCAGAATATGAGCTTTACATAACATTGTCAAAGGAATCATTGGTGGAATGGTGCTATCCATTTAACTCTGAAAATTCTTGAATGTAGACTCTTTAAGAACACTATTCATCTTTTTTCTTTTCTATGTTTTTTGACCCTTATCACAATCTTAAATATTCTTATTTGGAAGATTAACTTGAAATAAATATAGGGAAAAAACTAACTTTAATTATTTTTAATTTTTTTTTTGGCAAGGCAGTTGGGGTTAAGTGACTTGCCCAAGGTCACACAGCTAGTAAGTGTCAAGTGTCTAAGGCTGGATTTGAACTCAGATCCTCCTGACTCCAAGGAGCTCTATCCACTGTGCAACCTAGCTGTCCTATCGGCATAGATTTTTAAAAAGGGAGAATTGATAAGAGTATATTGGTAGTTTGCAGTTTTAGAGAAAGCTTTCTTTCTGCAAGTTGTAATTTGTTATGCTGTGCTGGTTGAGAGAAATCTTGTTGTAGTAGTAGGGCTGTTAATAGAAAGGATGAATTCCAGTGCCATGCAGAATCTTAATCTGAAGGAGACATAACGATATTCAATTCATTGAGCATCTACTAAGCACCTGTATGCAGTGCATAAGTGTCTACTATTTGCCAGGCGCTATACTAAGTGCTGGGGATACAATTAATAAGAAACAGTCCCCAAGGAACTTACACTCTAATTGGAGAGACAGGTCACAAAAGGAAGCAGGAAGGTGGGAGTGGGGAGAGAGACCAGGGTGTCCTTGGCATCTGATTCTGTGGAGTTGAAACTGGGCAGGGTAACAGATAGAGTGGGGTGAATCCATTTTATACTTTCTATAAGGGAAGGCATTGGGAAGAGTTTGATATTCCACCCTCCAGCCCTTTAGTCCTAGGGAGAGGAAGCTGAGGGAGGTGGTCTCAGTCAAGACTTGAGTTAGCAGGCTTGGTGATGAGATTAGAGGTGATGAGCTTTACCAGAGAAGAGTGGAGGACTTAAAAGCTGCCCAGCAGCAGATGTAAAATGCAGGAATATCATTCAGTTTCATTTAAAATAGTTTGATTTGTGTAGAAAATAGGACATAAATCTATAGATCTGTCTGTCTATCTGTCTAGGAATATTGAGATTACAGGGAGAAGAGAGAAGCTTCATATGGATTCTGGCAAGGAAGTAGTGAGGAGAAGCCCTAGAAGAATGTGATTTGCTGGATGAACCTTTGCAAATGGTTCTCTGTGTTCCCTTCTCCTTCCCCCTCCAGGTTCTGGATATAAGTAGCTTTTATAGAGCTAGTTATTGTCTTGTCTTCCCTCAGGGAGCCAAGACTATCTATCCCATTTTTGTTGTTGTTTGTCCTTCCCCGTTGTTTGTCCTTACCCCAAAAGGCGTGGAGAGGAGAGATTATGAATCATTACTTCTGTTGCTCCTTTTGCTTATTTTCTCACTGTCCTCTGGTTATCTGAGAGAACTAAATCAGGTTTGCCTCTGGGGTTGGCTTCATAAATAGGCATAGTTTGACTTTAAGGAGTCCTTTGACCTTCAAAATCTCAAGTTGGTATAGCAGAAAGAGTGGTGGATATGGCATTAGAGGAACTGGGCTCAATCCCAGCTCTGAAACTTAATATATTTGTAATGTTAGGCTAGTAACTATCTTCTTTGAGTCTGAAATTGAGGATTGGACTGGATGACTCATAAGGTATTTTCCAGCTTTACCTTGCTGATTGCCTAAAATTCTTGTTCTTGGGATTATAGCCAGATTTCTTTAGTACTTGGAAATAAAAGGCTTAAAATGCAGATGTTTGGTTAAAATAATTTATTGAAATTTATTGACTCCATTCAGTTCAACAAACATTTATTAAATGTTTGCTGTGTCCAGAGCACAGAACTAGTTGTGGTGAATTTATAGCCTAGTAGGGAGGCTGTGATACAAATAACTAATACAGAGTAGAATGTTTACATGTAAAAAGTGCTATGAGAGTTCAGTGGATGTGGGGATCAGGGAAGACTTCATGGTGGAGATGACTTTTTAGTTGCATAGTGAGTCAGACAAAACAACAATCAATTAAATGATTAATTTTTTTCCTGTTTTGTTAGGAGTTCTTCTCCAGGGCTTCATGGAAGAGTGGAGGTAGCCCATGGGTTCTCAAAGGCTGTGCCAGCTATTCTGTATTAGGCCTACCAAATGAATGAGTATCAGCTCAGATAGGTTTGAAGCTGAAACCAAGCTGGAAAGACTTTGGGTACATATCCAGTGGTAGACTTTTTGTCCGTTGAAGGACCAACTTCTCTATTTTCAGAGAGATTTATCATCAAGTTGACTTCCATTTAATGGATTTTTTGGCAACAGGAATCTTTATAGATAATTTCCTTAGTTAGAAGTGGTTGTGGCCTGCTTTGGTGAAAGAGTTCCCATAATAGTGAAATTACAGATCCTTCAAGTATGGAAGTGAAGTTTCAATAGGAATCAGTTCATGGAGGCTTTCTTCAGAAAAGAGCTCTTCCTTTGTCACATTTTCCATTGCTGACTGTTCCCTTTCTCATGTATGGTACATGAACTGAATTAGAATGAGGAATTTACATCCTCCTTGCTCCTTACTACTACTACCCCCTACTACTAGCCTCCATTTGCCCCCATCTGCAACCTTTCCTTCTTTGAAGTGAGTCTCTTTGTTTATATGAACCTGTCCAGATTTTTGTTGCTGTGAACTACTGACTTCATACCATTCTCAGATGAGATAACATATGCAAAGCATTTTGCATATCTTAAAGTGCTGTGTAAATGCTATGTTGTTGGTCTCTTCTTTATTTTTTTGAGGGAGTTGAGAACTTGGCTCACAGGTTTTCTCTATATTCCATCGCCTATGTTTATATTTGTTGACTTTAGTATTCATATTGATATACCTTCAAGTACCAGGTACTCAGGAAATACCTTCCTGAGTCATCAGTCTTCTTAAGTTTCCATATCTTCCATCTTCACTCCACCTCAGCTACCGCTCAGATGTCTTCACTGTCGCCCAACACTGTTCTGCCTACATGATCTTGAGCTCTGAAATGTTCATAGATTACTAGAATTGCTTCATTCAGTAGGATCATAGATTTAGAGCTGGAAAGGATCTTAGCGGTCATATAGACCAGTCCTCTTATTGTACAGATGGGGAAACCAAGGCCTAGACAGATGAAATGATTTCAGCCCAAGGTCACACAAGGTAGTGAGTGGCAGAGCTGGGATTTGAACTGAAGCCTTCTGACTCCATAGCCAGTGTTCCTTATCCTTATATTACTTTCCAATCAAAACTATTCCCAAAGTTGTTCTTAGTTTTCACCATAATCTCTTGTCCTCCTCACAACCTCTAGTCACTTTATCTGCCCTGTTCTCTGAGGCTGTCATCCATCTTCCTATTGTCTTTTATTGTTAGTCTTGACCCTATAGTTAACCAGTTGCACACGGAACCCATGCCCTTCACCCATGAATCTCTTGCCCCTTGCACCTTGATGCTTTTCAGCCGTGAGTCATCCTCACTCACTGTTTGTCTTCTCTTTTTTTGGCTTAGCTATTGAATGGAGGAAGCGACTACTAGATCTGCAGTAAATTTATGTTATCTAACTTCCTCTGGGTCTTCTCTTCCATGTGGCATTTTTTATATTTATCTTTGATGGATTTTCTACCACACTCCCACAGCAGCTATTCCATAACTTCTCTTCAAGACTATCTCCTTCTTTGTGACTTGGAGCGAATCTTTTTATATCAGTGGTCCTCAGTTTTCTCATTGGTAAAGAAGCAGACTGGACTGGTTTAGGGTTTTTAACTGTTTTTGTGTTATGAACCTTTTTGGCAGTCTGGTGAAACTTAATGGGCCCTTTTAAGAATAATGGTTTTTTTTTTTAATGCGTCAAATAAGATACATAGGATTTACAAAGGAAACCAATCATATTGAAGTACGGTGATCAGAAGATTAAAAAAAAAAAGATCATGGACCTTATGTTAAGAATTATGATCTAGTTGATTTCAGAGGGCCCTTCCACTTCTAAAATTCTTTTGATTCTACACTAACAGAGGTACAACTCATTAACATACCTATTGTTTTGAGACAGTCATTTGGTAGATTTTAACCATGTATTATATATAACTTGTGAACACATGCTAATTCTTTTAATGGTTAACAGATTTATGAATGAAGTAAAGATTTATTTAAAACTGCAAAAAAACAAAAAAGCTCTTTATTTTTTCTTTTCCTTCTTGTGGCAGAATGATTGCTTGTTAGTCAGTGGGTGCCTGAGATTCAAATTATTTTTTTTTTCCTCTTTGCTATTATAAGACATCTTTGAATTTTGTCCCTTTAAAAAAAGTTCTCTCTAGTTTATGAAATGCCATATTAAAATGAAAATTGTGTGAGTAATAACCTATTTTTATTTTCTAAGACAGACCTGAATTTAGGACTGTTTTAACATGAAAGTATTTTGAGTAATTCTTTTTTAGCAATTTAAGTCTTGGATTTTTCTCAGTCTTCCTTTCATACTTAGTCACTTTATTAATCTTTAGGTAAAGGGTAGTTTGGTATGACTTTTCCTTTTATAATACGTATAAAATGCAAAAGGAATTGCAATTATATTTTGAATCTGACATATAAGAAGGAAGGTAAATCATAGGGTTTAGCGTGAAGTTAAAGATATGGATGTCCATGATCCAGCTCCATTTTTTGAATTAACAGCATATTTTGTAGTGCTTACAGGACATTCTTTAACCCCTGGTTATCTCCTTCAGGATAAGGCTTGATTCATAACATGACCCCAAGAACTGTATTTAGCCATTCAGATGAGTGGGAAGATGAGTCATGCCATCCTCTCCATAGGAGACATGGAATTTATCTTCAACACTACCACACTTATCCTTATCTCCCAACAATGCCCTACTCTTCCTCTTCCCTCTGCTGAGTAAGATCCTAACTTTCCATTTTGTGAGACCAGAATGGGCCATTCAGGACACATATAACGGAACCATTATTTGGTACTTAAAACAGCAACTGAGCAGGTTTCTCTCCCATCCCCACCCCTACCCTTTCACTTTGTGGCTATGGCAGACATCTCTTGGAGGGCAGGCTCTGTTTAGAGCCGTGGTGAGTTTTTGGTGGGAAAATGTAAATTGCACAGCATGAGCAGATGTGGATGAGTTGCTATGTGCATCACAGACCATCTTTTTTCTCAAATCTACTTTCCTTCCAAACTTCTGTATTGATGTTGAGAACACTACCATTCTTCCAGTTACCCAGGTTCATAGTCCTTTGTGTTGTTCTTGACTGCTCACTTTTATAATTAATAAATTCTAAAATCTTGTTAAACATATTTTGTATCTATATCCCTGCCCCCTTCCACCCCCTAGTATGGCTTATATAGCCTACTTCAAGCCTTTATTGCTTTATTGCTGGACTATCAAATTTTTGTTTTAATTGGTCTTTCTGCCTCAAGGCACTCTCCAAAAGTGGAGTAAGCTGGTTTGTGAAGTAGTGGACTCCCCTGAAAACTGGAAGCCTTCAAGCATAGGTTTGCATGACCACTGCTTATGTGAGAATATTATAGAGTGTATTCCTATCCAGATATGGATCTGCGGTTTCTCCTCGCTCTTAGATTCTATGATTCTTCTTAGCTCATTTGTATACACATCCATCCTTCAAAAATTAACTCAAATCCCACAATCTTTCATAAATTTTTCTTCAGTTAAATGTTATAGCATTTATTGGTACTTAAATTCTATTTTGCATAGTTTTCTATTTTAATAATATTTTATTTCCCCTCAATTACATGTAAAAAACAATTTTTAACATTTTTTTTTAAAGGTTTGAGTTCGAAATTCTGTCCCTCCCTCCTTTATCTTTCACCCTCCCTGAGATGGTAGCATCTGGTATAGGTTATTCATGTGGAATCATGTAAAACATTTCCATATTGATCATTTTGCACAAGAAGACTTGAACAAAAAAGAAGGAAAGAAAGTGAAAAATAGTATACCTCAGTCTGTATTCAAACAATATCAGTTTTTTCTCTGGAGATAGATAGCATTTGTATCATGAATCTTTTAAGATTGTCTTGGATCATTGTATTGCTGAGAATAACGAAGTCATTTGTGATCATCATACAGTATTGCTGTTACTATGTACGATGTTCTTCTGGTTCTGCTCATTTCGCTTTGTATCAGGTCATGTAAGTCTTTCCAGGTTTTTCTGAAATCACCTTGTTTGTCATTTCTTATAGAACAATAATATTCCATTACAATCATATGTCATGACTTGTTCAGCCATTCCTCAATTGATGGACACCCCCTCAATTTCCAGTTCTTTATTTGCATAGTTTTGTAATTGTTTCTCGTTTCCTGATAACTGTCAGGCTTGCTTCACAGCAAGATAGTCTTATATTCCTCTGATCACCTAGCACAGTGTATTGTACATAGGTAGCCCTTAACACATATTTGAATGAATGAATGATTAAATAATATTGATGGATTTGTGATTTTTTTTCAAAGTGAGAGATTAAAAATTCAAGTGTATTATACTTATTATAAAACTCCAAGTTCAGGATGTTTAGTGTGTGCCGGACTCTTGGGTTCATTGTGTGCTGGACTCTTGGTGCAAATTAATGTTTGTATCAGAAAGTTTTTTTAAGGGCATTAATATTTGTGTCTGATGAGTATTACCAAAATTTTTTTTAATTAAGTCATAGGATCATAGGATTTAGGGCAAGAAGGGAACTTAGAGGTTGTTTAATTCAGCTCTCTTATTTACAGATGAAGAATTTGAGGTCTAGAGAAGTTAAGTAAACTGTCCAAGGTCACGCAAGTAGTAAATACTTGATTTGGTTTGGAACCCAAATTTGCAACATTTCTGGTCTAAAATTTCAGTATGTAATGTTTATAGAATCATAGAGTCAGAAAGAGCTTTAAAGGACATCTGGTTCAACCTCCTTCCCAGTAGAGAAGTCCCTTCTTTGATACTCCTAGTGGTTATTTATTCAATTTCTGCCTCACTATTTCCAGTGATGGGTGTGTCACTTCTTCATAAAGGACTCTGTTCTATTATTGGGGATAATTTCATAGGGAATGTCATTTTAACAATTGACCCTGAAATCTTCCATGCTGGAACTGTCCCTTACCCTTCTGTTTCTGCCTCTTGGAGCAAATATAGTCTGAGCTATCCAAAGTCATAACCTTAGGAAATAGTTCCTCAAGGGTCACTTCTGTAGAAAATAGAACATGAAAAAATATTTAGGTGTTTATTGTGTGTAGAGCATTGTGCTACAGAGTTTATGCAGAGTTTAAATGAGACATATTCCCTAGCTTGAAGGAGTTTATAGTCTTAAGAGATTTACGCAATTATTATTCATTTAACAAGCATTTATTAAATATTTATTATGTGCCCAGCACTGTGCCAAGCACTGAGGATATAGAGATAAAAATGAAACATTTCTTGCTGTTGGGGAATTTGTGTGCGTATATTTGGATATATTCTTCGGGGAGAGGCAGCATATGCATATGTACATAAAAATAAATAAGTATATACTGAATAAAGGTAGGTAGAAGGAGCACTAGCAGTAGAATCAAGAAAGCCCATATATAGGAGGTGGTGTTGAAGTTAATCTTGAAGGAAGTAAGGGATTATGTGAAGTAGAGGTGAGGAAGGAGTGCTTTCTAGACATGGGGAGTGGCCTGTAGGAAGATGTAGAGACAGAAAACTGAGTACCATATGTGAAGAATAGAGAGAGGGCCAGTGTGGGTGGATTGTATAGTGCAGGGAGGAAAGTGGTGGATAATGAGACGGGAAAAGGTAAGTGGTGACCAGTACGTGAAGGTCTTTGAAAGCCGAAGAGAAGAATTTGTATTTTATCCTAGGGACAATAGAGAGCTGATGGAGTTTATTGGATAAGAGAGTGACATGGTTAGTCACTTTGGACATTGTGTAGAAGACGAATTGGGGTGGGGAGAAACTTGGGACAGGGATATTAGCAAGGAGGTTTTTGTAGTAGTAGGAGAGACCTGATGAGGACCTGAACTAAAGTGGTGGCTATGTAAGTAGAGAGAAGGGAAGAGAAGTAAGAGAT
Source organism: Vombatus ursinus (assembly GCF_900497805.2). NCBI lineage: Eukaryota > Metazoa > Chordata > Mammalia > Diprotodontia > Vombatidae > Vombatus > Vombatus ursinus. The sequence goes on from NW_020951369.1 coordinate 36,035, forward strand.
GTTGTAAAGGTAGAAGCAGCAGGATTTGGCAACTGATTGGCTATATAGGGTGAAGCAGAGTGAGGAGTTAGGGATGACACAAAGGTTTGTGAATTGTAGTGACTAGCACAGTGGTCGCAGGAGGGGAAAAGATATTGAACTTTTCAGGTAACTCTCATTTTTCATCAGCAGCTTTGCTTAGTTTTGACCCATGGAGCATCGTATCTCCTTTGTGCCTCTTCTGCTACACTCAGTTTCCTTTTGTGGGTTGTCTTCCCCATTAGATTGTAAGCTTCCTGAGGTCAGCAGCTGTCTTTTTTTTTTTTTTTTTCCTTATTTGTGTTCCTAGCAGTTAGCACAGTACCTGGCATAGAGTAGGCACTTAATAAATGTTTATTGAATTGAGTTCTATTTTGGATATATTGCATTTGAGATGGTTATAGGACATCCAGTTGGAAATGTCAAATAGACAATTGGTGAGGTGAGACTGGACCTCAGGAGAGGTACTAGGGCTGGATATATTCTAAGAGTCATCTGTAGAGAGATGACAACTAAACCCATGGGAGGTGATGAGGTGTTAGTAAGAGAGAGAGTGTACAGAGATAAGAGAACCCAGGAAAGATCATCAGGGTACTGTTGGGGAAGTGAAGGAGTTGGTGAGTGAGTTAAGGAGACTGGGAAGGAGCAAGTCAGTATACAGGACTGGTAGGAGAAATGGGAGAGAGAGCAGTGCTGCAGGATTCAAGAAGAGAAAGGTACCCAGGAGGAAAGGGTACTGGGCAGTGTCAGTTGCTTCAGAGATAAAAAAGAATGAGGATTTAAGAAAAGTTTTGTAGATTTGGCAATTAAAGGATTAGTCAATTTTAAGAGAGCAGTTTTAGTTGATTGATGAGTTTGGAAACTGAATTGCAAAGGGATGAGACATGAGTTTAGAGGGTAGGAAATGGAGGCATTGAGTATAAATAGCCCTTTTTTTAGGAGTTTGGCTGAGAAAGGGAGGAGAAATACAGGTTGATAGCTTATAGGAAGGATATAGGGTTTTGTGAGGGTGTTTTAAGTATGGAGGAGACTTGTTCACATTTGTAGGCAGCTGAGAAGGAGCTAAGAGACAAGGAGAGAGGGAAGATTAGGGAGAGAGAGAAGTGATGATCAAAGGTCTGCTGGAGAAGATGGTAGAGGACCGGCCATCTAATTATCAGAGACTGGAGGAAAAGAGGATAGAGTGGGAGATGATGGCAAGGGGTTTGAGATGAAGAGGAGGGGAAATATGGAGCTTATGGACAATATCTTCAATTTTTATAGTAAAAAGCAGGAGGCAGAGCCCTCAGCTGAGAGGATTTAGAGGAGAAGAGGTATGGGAGGCTTGAAGAGAGAAGAGAAAGTTTAAAATAGCCTCTTAGTGAATGAGCGAATGAAGGGTAAAAGGACTGCCTTGCTTCAGTGAGAGTAAAGTTGGGGTTAGATAATATTGATTTGTAATGGATCCAGTGAACAGTGTTGCATGATTTCCTCTTACTTTACTCAGTGGAATGTGAAATGGAGGGAAGAAGGCAGATGGTAGAGAGTAATCCATGACTGGGGTTTGGCAGGATATGATTATTGAGAAGACAGTGGGGCAAGTGATTGGAGAGTAGCTGTTTACTCATAGGGTAGAAATTTGGAAGGGAGGAAAATGTGACCAAAGCAAAAGTAGTGACTTGACATAGTGATGGTAAAGAAAAGGTGTAGGAGAAATATATCATAGAGATAGATAGAATGATAGGAAGTTGAGGTCAGATAAATGAACGTCAAAGTTTTTCATTGAGGAAGTTGAACATTGTAGGTGATGGAAAGATCTAAGGTGTAACCATCCCTGTGTGTGACTGAGATGTGGAAGTAAAAGCCAAAGGAGTTGAATAGATTAAGGAACGCATCTTTGTGAGTCTATGTATATACACATACATATATTTAGTCAGCTAGTAAACACTTATTAAGAACCTCTGTTGGGACAGCTAGGTGGCACGGTGTATAGAGCACTGGAGTCAGGAGGACCTGAGTTCAAATCTAGCCTCAGCCACATAACACTTAGTAGCTGTGTGACCCTGGGCAAGTCATGTAACCCTATTGCCTAGACCAAAAAAAAAAGCAAACCAAAAAACCCCCCCAAAAGCCTATGTGCCAGGTACTGTGCTGAGTACTGGGGACACAGGAAGAAGCAGAGGATAGTCCCTGCCCATGAGGAGCTCACAATCTAATGGGGGAGATAATAAGCAAACAGATATGTATCACCAAGCTATGTGTAGGATAAATAGGAAATAATTAAAAGAGGGAAGGCACTAGAATTAAGAGGGATTGGGAAAGGCTTCCTGTAGAAGTTGGGAATTTAGTTGGAACTTAAAAGAAGCCATAGAAGCTAGTAGCTAGAGATGATGAGGGAGAACATTGCAGACATAGGGATAGCTAGAGGAAATTCTTGAAGTTAAGAGATTGAGTGTCTTGTTCATGGAACGAACCATGTTTGCTAGTGTTACTGGATTGAAGAGTATGTGGTGGGGCACTAAGATGTAAGAAGACTGGAAAGGTAGGAGGGTCATGAAGGACTTTGAATTGAGCAAACAGAAGATTTTGCATTTATCTCATAGGCTGCCACTAGAGTTTATTGAGTAGATAGGTGACATGGTTGGACCTGCACTTTAGGAATATCACTTTGATGGCTGAGTGGAGGATGGGTTGGGGGTGGGGAGAGACTTGAAGTAGATAGACCCACCAGCAGGTGTACTGCAGTGGTCAAGGCAAGAGGTGATGAAGGCTGAACTAGGGTGGTGCCAGTGTCAGAGGAGAGAAGGGGGTGTATTCAAGAGGTGCTGCAAAGGTGAAATTGATAGTTCTTGGCAACAGTTTGGATATGGGAGTGAGAGATAAAAGTTGAAAGTGATGTCTAGGTTTTGAGCTTGAGAGCCTGGAAGGATGGTGTTGCCTTTGACAGTAATAGGGAAGGGAGAAGTGGGGGAGCAATTGGAGGAAAGGTAATGAGTTTGGTTTTGGAAATGTTGAACTTAAAATGTCGACTGAACATCCAGTTCAAGATGCCTGAAAGGCAGTTGGAGTTTTGAGATCAGCAGAGAGAATGGGGCAGGAAAGACAGATTTGTGAATCATCAGCTTACATTTGGTAATTAATCCATGGGAGCTGATGAGATCACCATGTGAAATAGTTTAAGAAGTGCTGAGGGAAGAGAGCCCTGGAGGAAGAGAAGAGGGACCACGATTTAATTTTTTTGGGACTCCTAAATTAAAGGGTGTGATCTAGATGAGAATCCAACAAAGTATATTGAGAAAGAGTTACAAGGAGAACCAGAAGAGTGGTGTCCCAAAAACCTGCTGAGAAGAGTATTAGGGAGAGGATGATTATAAGTGTCAAAGGCTGCAGAGAGGTTGAGGAGAATAATGATGGAGAAAATAACATTGGATTTGATAATTCAGAGTTCTTTGGTAACTGGATGAAGTTGGAAGCAGGATTGTAAGGGGTTAAAAAGAAAGTGAGAGGAGAGAAATTATATAATAGTAAATGCATACTCACTAGGGATGAGAGAAAAGAAAAACTATTTTAAGTTATTAGTTGTGAGACATAAAGACTTAGGTAAAAGAAAGTTCTCTAGTTTGAGAACAGTGGTCTTTAGATGGACTGAATTTAATGACTTTAAAAGATAAAAGTGAATTGAAGTGAAAAGCATTATCATTCCCTCACTTTGATCATTTGTTGAGCAGAAGGGTAAGGTATGTTTGTATACAAAATGTTGTCTGTGCTGAACCATGTCCATAGCATTACATTGTTTCTTAAAACATACATAGTGAATGACTATAATTTTAATAATATCATGCACAGTGTAAGTTTAGCTAAAGGAGAAGGAAAATTTAACAGGAGTGAGGGCCGTTTTGAGTTCTTGTGTGTATCCTGGGTTGATAGTTTACTGGTAATGAGCCTAATTAGCCAGATTGGTCCTTGTAAAGCAGTTATCACTTGCAACTGGGGCAAACTGTCATGGGTGGGCCATTTCCCTGTATAGCCTTCAAGAACCACTCCCAAGCCACCAGGCATTAGAGTAGGACTCTTTTGAGAGCATATTCTAGAATTATATTTTTAGGTAGTATAACAGATTTTTATATTTGTCTACTTGAGTATGCCCTGCCCACAGGTTCCGTTTCTGTTCTATGATGAAAAATCCTGGTAAAAGTTCATTAATTGCAACCTCAGTATTTTAGAAGTTTTTGGTCATTTTAGAATTTTTGCTCAAGGTTGAATTAAAAATTCCTTTGTATAAATTTATGAGGAAAAAAAGGAAGATGAATAGTATAGGCAAGATTGCATGGCAACATTTTTGATACTTAGGAGAATTAGCTATTTCAAGGTATTTGGGATGTAAATACAGTAGATACTGCTATACAGTGCTGACTTTAGCAAACAGATATTAATTTAAAGCAGAGCAATGTTTATTTGGTTAGTGTGTTCTAGCAAGAAAACCTACATTTTTTAAAGAAACTTTTGGTAATTCAGGCTTTGTAGTATTACAGTAGTTAATTTCCTTTCCCTCCATTAATGCCTTTAAGTGAAATTTTATTGTAATTTGCTTTGAGTGAAAGAAAGGTAAGCAATTGTATGTATACTATTCTTAGTATTTGCTACAAGTGTACTGTTGTACAATTGCTAATATGTAAATATGCATAGTGGAGGTATATAAATGATCCATTATTTGATCCCTTCTGAGTTACAAATTTCATTTTCTTTGTTACTCTTTGAGGAAAAAAAAGATATGGAGAGACATGAGTTCTTACAAGTTAAAAGAAAAAATCCTAATAAAATTATACATGAAATTAGATAGTAGGATATATAACTACAGTATCAGGTTAAGTGTGATAAGCACATGACCTCAGCTAGCTGATCATTTAGTTATATGGTTGAGTTATTTTTAAAGTCCTATTTTTAATTTCCAGTTGCTTTTCTCTGGTAGCCTTTATTTAGAAACTGATACTCCTTTCTTTACCTCTTTATAGGTAGTTTCTTGTAGAATTGGCATAGTTAATAGAAGGTGAAATTTATCTATTAAACTCTGGAATGTAGAAGAAATTATATTTAGTTTTTACCGATGTACACAGTTGTAACCTATTTTTACCCAAACAAATTTTGGGACTTTTATGGTTACCAAAAAAATGAAGTCAGCTTCATTGACAGTTTTCCGGTTAGGTGTTGAATATTTAATGATAATATTAATAATAATAATACTCTTAGCAACAATGACCATTACTATTGTACTATTAAAACTTTTTCATGTCTTATGAATACCTTTTGATTTTACATTGCTGTGTGAAGAACTTGGGACAAAGTAAAATAATTACATTTATTGACAAATATAATAAAATCAAATTTTACATCTTTTAACCTTTTAATATGCAATATATCCTTTTGCTTTTATTCCTCCCTCTTCCACTGAGCAATTAAAAAAAATCCCCCAAAATAAAGCCCATCTATGTATGCAGCAAACCAAATTTCACATATTGGTTGTGTCTGAATATATATATTACACATATATTTATCTTTAACTGCTTTTTAAAATCATCATGTCTCTAGAAGGGAGTGAGTGGCATGTTTTATTATTGTTCTTTTGTACTGGTGATTTATCAATTGTGTTTATCATAGTTTTTAAAGCCTTTCAAAGTTTTCTCTATACTGTTATAGTGTAAATTGTTCAGGGCAGCTAGGTGGCGCAGTGGATAGAGTACTGGCCCTGAAGTCAGGAGGACCTGAGTTCAAATTCAGCCTCAGACCAAACACTTGACACTTACTAGCTGTGTGAACCTTGGGCAAGTCATTTAACCCCAGTTGCCTTAAGAAAATGAAAAAAAAAATAGTACGGTAAATAGTGTAAATTGTTCCTTTAGTTTGTGTACTTTGCATTAGTTAATAGAAATCTTCCCAGTTTCCTCTGTAACTATTTCATAATTTTTCTGATACAGTAATATTTTATTACATTCATATGTCACAATTTGTTTAGCCATTTCCCACCTACTAGGAGGATACACCTTTATTTTCAGTTTTTAGCTACCACAAAAAGTTGCTATAAACATTTTTGTACATATAAAGTCCTTTTTCTCTTTGTTTTCTTTGGAGTATAGGCCTAGTAGTGGTATTCCTGGGTCAAAAGACTTTGCACAGTTTAGTAACTTTTAGCCCATAGATTATTTATTTATTTATTTTTTAGGCAATTGATATTAAGTGGCTTGCCCAGGGTCAAACAGCTTGTTAAGTGTCAAGTGTTTGGTCTGAGGCCAAATTTGAACTGGAGTCCTCCTTACATCAGGGCTGGTGCTCTATCCACTGTGTCACCTAGCTGCCCCAGCCCGTAGATTTTTAATGGGGCCTAAATCAGGGGAATTCCTCCTAGAGTATTGAAGGATTTTTATTTCCGTCTCTTTGATACATATTCTTGACTTTTCATGACGTGTGTGATGCAAGGTCATGTAGCATTTCGTTTTTGTAATTCTGAAACAGTTCTGCTTCTCAGTATATTAATAATGTTTATCTGAATTCATAATTTCCTTAATTAGGATAAGAAACTTGAAAAAAATCCCCCCAACATTTTTTGTGTAGATATTTTGTAGTCTGATGAAGATGCTCAGATCTTAGCCTTCACCAGGACTTGTTCTGACAGCAGTTTTGACATAGCTTTGAATGAAAAAGTGATTGTCAACAGTAAATACTTTTCTTTAGTACCCTAATCTTTGCATTATCTTTCCCATAATTAGCATTTTTTTCTTTATAGCCTTAGTTAGCAGATTTTTTTTTTAACTGGTCTTTTTCTTCTTCCAACTTCAGGGAGCCTTCCTGGAATTGTAGATGAATCATTAATGCTATCTCTAGCTGCAAGGTTCCTCTGAAAGTCTTTGCTTGTTTTCAGAGTTAATTATGCTATTTTACATTAGTAGTTTTCAATTTAAAACATGTTAATATTTCAACTGAACTTTTCTTTTGTGCTTAGATGTGACTGATTATGTTTGGCTTTGATATATTCTTAAATGATCCTCAAAAAGCTTTACTTCCCCATTTCAACAACCACTATAATATCTGTAATAGTCATTAAAGTGTGCTTTTTAAGAGCTATAATTTTTTTCGTCAATTAATTAATTTTTAGTTTTCAACATTGACTTCCAAGAGCTATACTTTTTGCACATTTCCTTGGAGTAATAGCTATTCTTAAAAAAAAGAAGCACAGAATTAAAATATAACAGAAGAACAATGAAACACTAGGTACATGGCAGGAAATCTAGCAATTCACTTGATGGAGCACTAACCAAATCTCAGCTCAATCCAATTTCATCTGGTAAAAGTCAGATGTTATGAGTCTGCCTGGTGTCGGTAGAAGCATGCATGTGACCATCGTTGTCACAAAATGAAACCTTATCACAATTATTGTTTGTCTCAATTCTTATACCAGTGTGTACATTAATCATTCCCTAACGGTAGTCCTATTCCCAATTTAATTCTCTTTTGTAACAGAAAATAAAACAGTTAAACTGTCATTTCCCCATAACTCCTTTGATGGACTCTGAACAAAGAATTATAGTCTCCTCTTACCCCCCCCACCATCCAGAATACCTCACCAAAAAACAAACCGAAAAACATACACATTGACCTAGTCTGAGGTCATATGCTGCATTTTGTGCCTATAGTTCCCCCTTGTCTACTGCAGGAGGTCTTAACCTGGGATCCTTGACTTTAAAAACAAAACATTTTAATCACTATATTTCAATATAATTGGGTTCCTTTGTAATCCTGTGTTGTTTTGTGCATTTAAAAACGTTATTCTGAGAAAAAGTCCAAAGACTTCACCCAACTACCAAAGAACAGGGAGACTGGAGATAGGTCAATGACACAAAAAAAGGTTAAAAAATGCTTGCTCAGTTGAGAGAAGGGGAGTCAAGATTGGCTGTCTGAGTTTCAATATTTTTTTGGTGGTTATTTCCCTTATGCTATTGAGGTCATTCTATTTTTTTTTTTCTTTGATTCTGCATACCTCACTGCTGCAGTTCATGTCTTCTCAATTCATTTGAATTCTTCATATTCATTATTTTTATAGTATAATGAAATTTCATTACATATTAATATAGCACAATTTTTCAACCATTCCCAAATTGATGGTCATCCACTTTGTTTCTAATTTTTTATTTCCACAGAAATTGTTACCAAAAATATATTGTTATAGATGGACCCTTCTCAAAAATAATTTGGTATGAAGAGAAAGGAAATTAGCAGCATTACATGATTGGATCAGTTCACAGTTTCAACAGTATACCACTAGTTTAATTTTCCTAAAATGCTGCTTTTGTGATTCCTTCAGTAGTTCTGAAAGGAATCAGTCACATTTTGCATAGTAGGCATTTAATAATTAGCATGTGAATGGATTAGATAAGGTACAAACTCTTGGCCCTTAGTGCTTTTGGCCCTGTTGCCTATTTCTGTTTTATCTTCTGTTCTCTTCTACTCATTCTTAGCTCTAGTGAACATGCCTTATTTGACTCTGACTTTATTAATGCCAGCATCCCTGCTCATGTTCTTTCCTTCTCAATCTCCAACCTTTACTCTACTTTGGAATCTCTTGCTCCCCTTTCTTATCACCTTTCATATCTTGCCAAACTCCAACCTTTGATTATTCTCTCCCCTCCCCCCACTTCTACTCCCATGCTGCTGAATGGAGGTAGAGAAAACCATGCCATTGTACTAACTGGGTCCCCAATGCGTTTATATTATCTAATCTCATTTGGGCCATTACAGCAGCAAAGCAGTCTTTTTACTACTCTCAAATTCAGGCCTGTACAACATCCAGCTGTGGCCTGCTTGTGGCCCCCCCCAAAGGATTTCCAGTGGCTGTCATGTGACCCATGGCAACCAACCATCGTCAATCAGTTTCTAGTCTAACCTATCAGTGGTCTGAAGAAGTTTAGCCTATTTTAATTTTGGTCCCTACCTACTGCCAAGTTGTACAGATCTGCTCTAATTGATTCTCTTTTTGGCAAGAGAGGGAATGCTGAAAAGCCTTTTATAGAGAACTCACACAGAGCAGTCATTATGTGAATGACTGATGGTGATCAGAAAAAGTGATACAAGGCCATTCTCAAGGTTTCTCTTAAGAACTTTGGAATTGGTTGCGTGACATGGGAGACACTAGCACAGGACCATTCAGCATGTTGTGTCTGCATCAAAGAAGGTGCTGTACTCTGTGAGCAAAGCTGAACTGAAGTAGCTCAAAAGAAACTCGAGATATGCAAATTTAGATAATCCACCCCAAGTGTTCACATGGACTATTTGTGTCTGAACTGTGGTCGAGCATTCCAAGCTCATATTGGTCTGATCAGCCACAGTCAGACACACTGTAACACGACTCTAACATAGTGATGTCATTTTGGTCCTCTTCAAGAACGAAGGACAACAACCAATTTATTCTCTATCCCATTCACCACAGCAGTTGAGTGGAATAGATATTTATCTCTCCTTTTCTTCAAGCTTCCTGGGAGTACTCATTTCCCTCCCCTCTCATCTGAAGACCTTGTCTCATATTTTTTGAGAATGTCATGGTTGTGATTTTAAATAGATGCTTAATAAATATTGAATTGTCATTGAGAAAATCTGAGTGGTAATAGTTGGGGGGCAACCAGAAGAGAAATTTTGAGCTGGTGAAGGGTATGTTTGAGTGAGAATGCGGTGTGGTTTTGGCCCTGTCTTTTTACCCATTCATAAGAATGTTGTTATCATTAAGAACAAAAAAATATTTATGCCAATGTTTCTTGCCTATAAACCTAAAATATTCTAAAGTCTGTCCACAAGCCAGTGGTGCCTTTTTTGATTTTTTTTCATACATAATACATTGAAAACTGCAGTTCTGTAGAAAATGTTGTAAAGAAATTTTGCTACATGTTAGTTACCAAGGGCCCTTGGTAGCCTTTCAGAATAGGCTGTTTTGCTATGGTGGTATAAAGAGAGTGCAGCATAAACTTCCATGGTAAAACAGGCAAAAGAAAATTCCATTCTCTAGCCTGTTTGCAGTATCATGGTGATCCTGTTTTTTTCTTCCTATTTTAAAATTTTAGCTGTAGACATATAGGTGTAAGTAAGCAACAGTTCATTTAAAGAGAACCTGGGGATTTTTATCTCCTATAATCTCAATTTGAGTCAGTTTAATATGGTAGCCAAAAAAAACCCCAGTATTAATGTGATTTCTTAGACTGCATTACTAGAAGTATAGTGCTTAGAAAGAAGGAGTGTAGTTTGATTTACTACATCCATGTCTGGATGCCAGTTTAGTTAGTATATTAATAAGCTGGAACATTACTATAGAGAGGTAGGTACTCAGGATAGTTAGACATCTCATCACTATGACTTACTGAGGGCAGGACATTCTTTGAAAGAGATATGTTTAACTTGAAGAAGAAGAGTTACTGTCTTCAAATATTTGAAGAGTTATTGCACAGTAATGGGATTATGCTTTTTGTAGAGAAAGTAGGGACCAGCGGATGGAAGCTCTAGGCCCTGATGTAAGTAAACATATCATAAGCAGTGTGCTAGAATTAAATGGGTTGTATTAACAAATTATATGTCACATTTAGGATGTAAACACATACATTTGATCTTGTTGTGATGTCTTCTTATTATTCTCTTAGATGTGAATGAGTTGAAAGAGTGCCTTTATGTGTTAGTGAAAGAACAACAAACTCTTGCTACACAGACGGCTACAACAACTCTTTCAGCAGTGAGACTAAAGCAGAGGCTGGTTATACTGGAACGATATTTCATTGCACTGAATAGAACTGTTCTTCAGGAAAATGTCAAAGTTAAATGGAAAAGCAACAGTGTTCCTTTACCTACTGTGGACAAAAAAAGGTAACAAAATAAGTGAGAACTTTTCTAATTTTATTCTATTCTAAATTTATATTTGTATTCTAAATAAAAATTTAGTCCTGTGGTAATACAGAACAAGCTATTACTTGGTTTCTTCAAAAACATGCTTTTAGCTGAGAAAACTGTTTATGATACTCAAAATGGGAGATATTTTGGAGAACTTGGAAGGGTGGCCAATGGGTGTGTTAGCTATATGTGGAGGTAGGATTTTCCAGATCTGGCTTCTACAACATCTTTCGCATCTATCCCCTTCTGTCTGCTCACACAGGCTTCACCGTTCAGGCCTCTAGCCCCTCTATGCTAGACTATTTCAGTTGTTTCCTAATTGGTTTCCCTGACTCCAGTCTCTTCCCTTTCCAGTCCATCTTTCACCCAACTGCCAAATTAATATTCCTATAACGTAGATTTGACCAAATCACCTTCCCAACTCAGAAATCTTTTAATAACTATTTCCTCTTTGATAAAATACAAAAGCCTCAGCTTGGCATATAAAGGCTTCTTATCTTTTTCTGGTATTTCATTCACAGACTTGCCTGCTGTTTACCATACATGAGATTCCATCTCCCACTTATCTGCCTTCGTACAGGTGCCCCCCCCCCCCATGTCTGTAATGGCACTCCCTCTTTACCTCCATTTCAGAGTCCTTAGCTTCATTCAAAATGCAGCTCAAGGGCCAATCTGTATAGAAGGCCTTTCCCGATTAGCCCCCCTCCTTCGGCCCCCCAGCCTACTACCCCAGGTACTAGCATTCTCTTCCTCTTGAAATTACTTTATTGCCACATACACGTACACGTACATGTGTATATGTATATGTTATTTCTATGTGTGTATATATATATTTTTTCCATGTTTATTTCTATGCATGTTTTATTTCCCCAGTGGAATGTAAGGTCCTTGACAGTAGGGATTATTTCAGTTTTCTATTTGAACATAAGGAAATATGTGTGTGTGTATACATACATATATATACATACACACACATATATAGTATGTATGTGTGTGTATATATAGGCACATATATAGCATGCGTGTGTATATATACATATACATACACACATATAGTATATGTATATATGTATATACACAGACATATATGTATGTATATATGTATGTATATGTATATATACATATAGAACCAGGAGAGTTTTGAACTGCTCATTTTCTGTAGCTTCCTAAATTGGGGCTCTTTAGGTGGGAGAGAATGCAGTGCTAGATAGCTTTCAGTATTCACGTTTGCTTTTGAATAACCATGTATAATCACTCAGTTTTCAAAGCTGAAAATTGTCCTTTCCAGCCTCCAACCAGATAGAGGAGGAAGTAATTTCCAGATGAGGAAATAATTGTGTCAAGGGCAGGAAAGAATGCAAATGCATCTGTGAGAAGGTCATGAGTTACATCCAAGGAAAGGCCCTTCAGTTTGATTCAAAATACTTCTTAGGCACCTTCTGTGTCCAAAGCATTTTGCTTTATGTGCTGGATAAGGCTATTAACAGGATCTGACATTTCAGTGGTATGAGGAACTTTGTGTTGAGGAAACTTTCTCTACCAATGCTGATCATCATCTCCTCTCTAACTCAGAGTCTCAAAGAATTGCCTAGGGCTAGGCAATTGGACTAGGGAGTTATTTCCCAGAATCTTAGTCTGTATATGTCAAAGGTGTTTCTTGAATCTAGGTCTTCTCCATTCTGAGGTTGGCTCTTTGTCCACTGTGTTACCAAGCTTACAAAATTAATGACACAGAAATTGCTTGTAATGAGTTAATGGCCCAATAGAAATGAAAAGAATCTGAATTTCACTACTGCAGGGGGGTTTAGTTCCTTTCATAAACCTATGGATTTTAGAGTACATTGAATTCCCTTGGGAGAAAGTACAATGTTTCCTGATGCCACCTGTGATGAGTTAGTGGAGGGTGACACAGGGGACTATGCTTCTTATGTTTTTCTTCTAACTACGATTGCTAAACTCATTTTGAAGTGATTACTGAAGGTAAAAAATTAATTTCATGTGAATTGTGACTTTTAAAACAGCAGAAAGGATTATTTTTTTTTCTTTTGTTTGGTTATAGTTCTAGACCTATAGGAAAAGGTGTAGAAGGACTTGCAAGAGTTGGATCCAGAGCAGCCCTTTCATTTGCCTTTGCATTCTTACGAAGAGCTTGGCGGTCAGGTAAAGTTGAACTACATTTTTCAGTTTCCAAAGAGGTTTTTTTCCTCTCCCATACTATCATGCAGAGAGTACTTTATCATGAGTCAGGAGACCTGGGTCCTAGTAAGTGTCTGTATGATTATAGGCAAATCATTTAACTCTTCTGGACCTCAGTTTTCTCTCTTGTATTTTGAAGTAGTATAGTTGATCTCTATTTTTTTTGGCTTTAACATTTTATGACTCCAAAGTAGATACCATATTCTAAATAGCAGCTCATCAGGCCAGTGGAGTAAAAACTGATTTATTTGGTATAATTTACTTGATATAAGGTTATGAAGTTAATAATTGTCAGATGAGATTTATTATATCCAGAAATACTTTTGAGAAAAATAGCTTTTCTATAATGTAATAAAAATGCTAATCTCCCTCATGTGACCTATCATAATCTAGCCCCACCTTACTGTATATCAGCTGTGCTTTAGTCAAACTCTCCAGAAAGTACTTTGTGCTTTTCTACCCCTGAGCCTTCCTCTTAGTCAAAACCTATAGTTTTCTATTTATGTATCACATATCCTCACAAGATTATGTTCCATGAGAGCAGGGACCATGTTTGTTTTTTATTTAAAACTCTCTGTCTCTTGTAGTATATACCAGAGTACCCCATGCTCTATGAGGAAGTACTTAATAATGTTGGTTGAATTAAATTGGTTCTTTTAGGAGAGGATGCCGACCTATGCAGTGAATTGTTACAGGAGTCTCTTGATGCCTTGAGGGCCCTACCAGAAGCATCTCTTTTTGATGAAAGCACGGTGTCATCTGTTTGGTTGGAAGTTGTAGAGAGAGCAACTAAATTCCTAAGGTCTGTTGTGACTGGGTAAGTTTTATTTTTCCGATTTATTGGATTGAGTTATGTCACATATTTCACAGTCTAGTCCTTAATTATTATCTAATTCTTAACTTAGGTTAGTGTTCTTGTATATTGAACTCTTATTATCTCAGTGAATCCAAATAAAGCCTTTTCTTTCAAAGATTCTATTTACATTTACTTGGCGTAGTATGTTGTATGTAATAGGCACTTAATAAATATTTGTTGAATTGAATTGAAAAACTTGTAACTTTATCTATATGGTAGTAGCCCAAAAACATCCCCTGTAGGTCTTTTTTTTTTTTTATCAGATATTGGTAAGCAGTTTAAGTATTCAAATGCTTGTTTTGTACCTATCACCAGTATAAATTCAGAGTCATTGACTCTGTGTGAATGATTATGAATTTGTCTGACATACATTTACTTAAGATGAAAATCTGTAAAGCTGATATAATGTGTAATTGCTTTTATTTTGAATTTTTAAGATGCTGTTTTATTAGGAAAATGTATTCAGTCTGAACTTAAGTCCAGAGTATTTTAAGGTATTTTTTAACACCTCAAGGTTTTATATACGCATATATGATGTTGTGTTTACTTAATGTTCCAAGTGGTATTTGTGATAAAGTATAAAATAAAGTATGCTTTGTAAAATTAAATAACTGGCTTCAAGCTTAATTTAAAAAATAATTTGTAATAGTGATTAGATATTAGGATACTTAATAGTAACTTTAAAATAATTATGTATAAATTATGTTAAAAGTAAGGTCTAATAAATTATTCTCAACTTAGAAATGAGACTAACCTTAGGAATTTTGCCTTTTGATTCCTAGACAAGAGCAAGAAGTTTATTGTTGTTCAGTAATGTAGGGAAATCATAGAAACTTTATATTTCATTAAAAGTGAAACTAAATCTAAATATTTCTATTCATATTATGTATGGTAACCTGTTAAAGATACTGCATTTGATTTAAAACAGAATTATGAGAGAGTTTATACTTCAGAAACTTTGAGCATACCTTTTAAAAGTTGAGTTAATTTAAATAAAGCTTAGCTTTAGAACATTATTCTTTAAGTGATATAGATATAAATACTTCTTTGACCTTTATTTGTAAAACATGTGAAATATGAGTTCTCTGAACTCCAAACTCTAAATATCTCTGAAAATATTGATAGCTAGTCCATTGTTTTGGAAAGTCACTATTGGAAACTTCAGAAATCTTATTATTCCATTGTAAATTTATTTTTTTGAAAGGGGTTCTGTTTAGTGATAGGATTTGGAGCTCATTTCATAGTAAGTGTGCATATCATATTTTCTATTTCTGTAAAGTTTCTCTGAATCAATTTCTTTTGCTTTTGAAATAGTGATGTTCATGGAACTCCAAGTACCAAAGGGCCAGGAAACATTCCATTACAAGACCAGCACTTAGCACTTGCCATATTGTTAGAGCTGGCTGTGCAGAGAGGCACTCTAAGGTGAGGAATGCAGTAATCTCTCTTTAAGATCTCTCTCTTAAAAGATTTTAAATGAACCTTGTGTTTATTAGAAGATGAATATTTAATGAATAATCCTGGAATGCTTTTCTTTCCCTTTCTTTTGTATTAGCAGTTGCACCATATTTAGCAATTAAAGGGCCTTTGCAAATAGCCTTTTTTAAAACAAAACTAAATATGTTTACATAGTCCACTTGTGGTCTCCATTTTTTGACATGTAAGGAGCTTCTCTGTTTCCTTTTTATTTCCTTATTATGATTTAAATGTTCCAGTAAGTTGAAGGAACAGAAATTCCTTGAAGAATGAGTGCATTTTAACATTTTTATACTTGAACCTTTCTTTTTCTCTTTTTTGATAAACAGACAAAGTCTGGTAGTGCTTTGTGAAGTTACATTTTGCTCATTTCTCATTTTCATTAAAATTTTTTTTCAAGTGGTAGTCTTTTTGGTCTTGACATGTAGAACCTTCATAAATTTTAAGTATTTTGTATTTATATATGAAAATTTAACTATTAAACTATAAACGTTTACCTATTTGCTTCATAGAACATTCAAAGGATTCAGATAACTGTTTGATACTTAGATTGGTGACTACTTGTTTTTTCTTTTAGCCAAATGTTATCTGCCATTATGTTATTACTTCAGTTGTGGGACAGTGGGACGAGGGAAACGGATAATGAACGATCTGCCCAAGGAACTAGTGCACCGCTTCTCCCTTTATTACAAAGATTTCAGAGTATAATCTGTAATAAAGATATGCCTAATACTGAAGATGAGATTCAGGTAAGTATGTCCATTATAAACTTTGTGCGGGAATGATAGTTTGTGTGATTTAAAATAATTAAAGATGTTTATGAATTCCTGCTAAATTTATAAGCCTGTAAGTTAAATAAGTGCATTTCTTGTCATTTTTGATTTATGAATGAAAAAGGTGAAAGAACTTTGGAGTCAGCATTGTAAATGTTCCATGTATTATCTGGTGATTGCAACAGAAGGTTGGGGAAAGAAGTCTGGTTGCAAAAGGTTTATTTCATCTTGTATAATTTGAAACTCACTTCACTCAGTTGAGAAAGTATTTGTTGATGTAGAGAAAGCTGAATAGGTCTCTGATACTTGGTTTTGTAAATTTTTTTTGTCATCTAATTAATAAACTTTTTAAGCAGAATTAATGATTTTAAAAATACCATCCAGAATACTTGTTAATTATCTAGGGTTTGCTGACTGTGAACATTTAAGAAAACTTAATCCATCAATAAGCATTTATTATATGCTTACTGTATACAAGGCACTTTTAAGCACTGAAATACAGAGACAAAAATGAAATAGTTCCTGCTCTCAAGGAGTTTACGTTCTATTGGGAAATAATTTGTATATAGCCTAATACAAAGTCTATAAAAAATAAAAGGTGAAAATTTCTTTTGAGCAAGCTAGGGAGATTAAAAAAACTTCTTCTGAGAAGCTAGGGAGATCAGAAAGGACTTCATGTAGAAGGTGGGTTTGAACAGAGATTTGAAGGGAATAAAAGTGTACAAGAGGTGAAAATGAGGTGGAAGCCCATTCCATGTGGAGATACTGACAGTGAAAAGTTGTGGAGAGAAGGGATGGAGTGTTGTTTGACAGGAACAAAGGAGGCTAGTTTGGCTGGACCATAGAGTATGGGAACAGGATTAGTTTGTATTAAGATTGGAAAGGTTAAGTTGTAGGCAAATTCTGTAGGGCTGTAAAAGCCTTGACTGACATCATCTCCCCCAGCCTCTTCTACCCTCTGATTGAAGGGCTAGAGGGTAGAGTACCAAATTTCTCTTAATGGTCTCCTCTATAGAGGACAGAAACTGAACTTTTGGGCTCATTCCACTGCATCTGCTGCTCTGGTTGGTTTCAGCTCCACAGAACAAGAAACCCCCCATGTAGAAACTGATGCAGTCAGAGTCTAGAGAGAGATTAGAGGAGTGCCCAGGACAGAGCTTAGGGAATACCTGAAGTTAGGGGGTATGACGTGGATGAAGAACCAACAAAAGGTATTAAGAAGCAGGTATCAGACAGGTAGGGGGAGAACCATATGAGGCGTATCATGAGAACCCGTGGAGGGGAGGGTATCCATTTGAAGAGGATAAATGGGATTAAAGCCTTCAGAGAGGCTGGGAAGGATGATGATTACTGATATCAGCTTTGACAGTTATAGAATTATTGGTAATTAGAGCAGCTTCATTTGAGAATGTAGGTCAGGAGCCATATTCTAGAGGGTTTAGAACAGAGGGAGAAGAAAGGATGGAGAGGCACCTACTGTGGACATCTTTTTCGAGGAACTTAGCTGTGAAGGGGAAGAGAGATATCCATTGATACCTAGCAGGGATGCCATGATTTAATGAGGGATTTTTAAAGATGGGGTTGTGTGGAGACTTGGGCATATTTGTAGGCAGCAGAGAAGGAGCCAATAGATAAAAAGACACCAAGTATTAGAGAGAGAAGGGATAGATAAAAGTGCAGGTGATCCTCAGCAGAAGAGAGGAAAGAGATGGGATCAAGGCACATGGAGAGGGGCAGACTTTGGCAAAGAAAAGGGCCGACTGTTCTTCAGAGATGGGTAAAGGAGGAGAGTGTGGGGGGTGATGTCAAAGGGTATGACACGAGAAGGAGAAAGAGCTTACAGCAAGTGTCCTTGACTCGCTTTGTAAAACAGAAGCTTTTTAAAGGTCTTCAGATGAGAGAGAAGGAAGATGCGTACTCTAGGAGGCTTGAGGAGAGAAGAAAAAGTTTAGGTCATCTGATGTGGTGAATGGAATAGAGAATCAGTTAGAGAAAAGTTGTAAAAGGATTGCTTTGGGGACAGCTAGGTGGCGGCGCAGTGGATAGAGCTCTGGGCTTGGAGTCAGGAGGACCCTAGTTCAAATCCAGTCTCAGACACTTGACACTTACTAGCTGTGTGACCCTGGGCAAGTCACTTAACCCTGATTGCCAAAGCAAAAAAAAAAAAAAAAGAAAAGAAAAAAAAAGAAAGAAAAAGAAAAGAAAACGTAGTTTGGAGCAGCTAGGTGGCGCAGTGGATAGAGCTCTGGCCTTGGAGTCAAGAGGACCTGAGTTCAAATCCAACCTTAGACACTTGACGCTTACTAGCTTTGTGACCCTGGGCAAGTCACTTATCCCCGATTGCCTCACCAGGAAAAAAAAAAGGATTACTTTGCTGGTATGAGGACCCATTTGAAATTAGATAACATAAATGTGTAATGAACCTAGCTGGCATAATGGCATGGCTTTTTCTAGCTCCATTCAGCAGTACGTGAATAGAAGTGGAGGTGGTAGACTGTGGGAGTCATCTAAGGTTGGGATTTGGTAAAGTGTGAGTGGTGAGAGGATAGGGACCAAGAGAATCCAGAGTTAGAGGATAGTAGCATTGAACTTACTCATTTATTCCATGGCAGCAACTGGTTCATTGTCACAGAGATTAGAGAGAAAGAGGTAGTATGTGTTGGTTAGACATAAGGGTTTAGTTTGACACTTCTCAGATCTAGTAGTCTCAGCAGGTGATAGGATTCTCTATGTCTCGACTCTGTCTTGTGGTGTCCATCCTCAGGCAGTACTTTGGCCAGAGGCAGGGCTGTGTCCTCTTTTCTGAGTGGTAGTCAGGGGTGATGGTGGGCTTGAGGTTTCAGTCTTTAAGTGGTCAGTGGTCTGAATAATAAGAAATAATCTTGCTGATTTTTATCATTTTTGCAATAATTGTAGGAACCTTTCCATTAATTGCTCGTGAGATTAAGTTATTTTCCTGTTAAGTATGGATTTCTTGAATGTGTGTTCACATTCAATTAATAACATATTGAGTATCTGATGTGAACAAGGCACTTAATGTTAGATGTTGTGGGAGATAGGAAAATGTTTATTACAGTCTGCCAAAAAGGATTTTCCTGTAGCAATATAGCTAACTTACGATCTTTTAGCATTCCTTATCTTTCTTGATCTGTGTCCTGCGTCAGACTTTGGACCACTTTCTGTGCTTTGCATTTTCATGAAACTGCTCTCTTGCCTCTCCTCTTATTTGTCTAACCATTCCTTTTTAGTTACTTTTGCTGGCTTATCAGCCACATCACATCATCTTGCCTTTACTGTGAATATTCTCCAAGACTCTGTAATGGTCTTCTTCTCTTCTTTATTTTCTTTTTTTAATAATTTATTTATTTTTGGTTTTTAACATTCACTTCCATAAGATTTTGAGTTTTAAGTTTTCTTCCCCTCATTCTCCTCCCTCTTCCCCAAGACGGCTTGTAGTCTGATATAGGCTCTACTTATACATGCATATTAAGCATATTTTCCACATTAGTCATGATGTGTATTTCTTCTCTTCATTCTAACATGCTCTCTTGATCATCCTGTTCCTATGGGTTTAATTATCATCTCTATGCAGATGATTCACAGATCTGTTTATCCAGACTCAGTCTCTCTCCCTTGAGCCTCAATCACACATCACTCTTGCCTATTGAATATTTTAAACTGGTTGTCTTGGAGATGTCTTTGACTCAGCCTGTCCAAAACCAAACTCTTTATCTTTTCCCCAAACCCATCCATTTTTCAAACTTTCCTATTTATGTTCAAGATACCATCCTTTCTAATCTCTTAAGATTCATAATCTAAATTCCTCATTCCTCTTTTTTCTATTTAATTATTTATTTAATCACCATCCAATCCCTTCCCTCTATTCACATAGCCACCACATTAATTCAGGCCCTGATAATGTCTAATCTAAATTATTGAAATAATCTGTGGATTGGTTTCCCTGCCTGAATTCTTTCTATTCCAGTTTATCCTTTGCACTTTTGCCAAAATATTTTTTGTTAAGCGTAGATCCAACCATGTGACTTCCCTACTTTGTAAAACCCGTCGATTCCCTGTTGCCTCTAGTATCAAATATAAATTCTTATCTTTAGCTTTCATAGCTTTCCCCTGTCTAGCCCCATTCTGTCTTTCCAGGCCCCTTGTAGATTATTAACTTTCTCACCCTTTGCAGTATAGCAAAACCAGCCTTTCCTGTGTTCCTCACAAACAACACTCCTTTTAAGTTCTTTGTATCTTTGTACCATCTTCCTACATTCCCTCTTTCCAACTCGTAGAGTCACTCTTCCTTCAAGACTCAACTTAAATACTACCCTCTAGATTTAGCCCTTTCTAATTGACTCAACTGTTAATACCTCCCTCCCAAGCTGATTTGTATTTAGTTACTTTTTATTTATTCTTTTCATAGTTATTTTGAATGTACTTATATGTATTCTTGTTTCTTTTTAGAATAGAAAGTTGTTTTGAGAGCAGCCTTATTGCATTTAATATAATTTCATCCAATGTAATTATAAAATTATATTCCTGTTGTTTAGCACAGTGCCTGGTGCATAGTATATGTTTAATAAATAATAGTTGATTGATTGGTAAATTTTTATTTTTTCCCCAATTAGTTTGTAAAATTAGTGATAAGTTAAATGAACTATTTATAAAAGTAATATAACAACCATCTGAGATATTCATAAGCTGTATGAAATTAATCATAAAATAAGCAGTTTAGGTTATAAAAGCTCTGAGATGAAAGAAAAATGACATTGCTTTTGGATGGATTAGTGTCCTCTGATTTCTCAACTTTGAAAAAAAAAACCCTCTCTGTCCCCCAAGAAAGCCAAAAATTTTATTAGTCGTCTTATCTGAAATGCTTGTTTCCCCCCGCCCCGTTCAGCTTATTTTGAAAGTGTTTAAGCTTAGAAGATTCAGCATTATTCTTTTTTCTCCTTAATATTCTTTTTAGAGAGGTCCCAATTTCTTAACTTCTAGATTTGTGCCCTGGCATTAGATTAAAATTAGAAAGCATAGGATTTATAGATTCATGTTAAAACCTTTGGAATGTTTTTACTTTTATTTTGTGAGTTTTTTACTTGAAACATAATAATATTATGATGTTGCAGTTAGTTTCTAGCCTGTTATGTATTAACATTTGATAATCTGTAAGCTAATAGGGTTCTTCACTTGTTTATAGAAAAATTGCAAGTATGAAAATAGGAAATACATGGTAATTTTTTAAAATTGAGATGAAAAATACAAATAGTTTGATGCCTGCACTCATATGCTAGATCTTTATGTGAAAAATCCTCAGATTATATAATGGTCAATTTGAGCATTTGGTATCTTAATGGTCTTTATGATCTGTGCAGAGTTAATTCAGGCATTTGATTAGTGTTGCTCTTTGGGATGACTGAAGGCTGAATAGGAGTCTACAAGGGCACTGACAGTAAACCAGGGTGATTTTTTTGATTGTTTTCTCACTTTGAGATGTAGGGAACCAGGAATCTGTAAAAAGGATCTATTCATGATAATCTAACGTAACAGTTCTGTTGTTATTATAAATATATATGTTGTTATTATAAATATATAAATATGTTATTATAAATAAATTATTAACACTGTCTCAATTTAACACTCATGACTATGTTTGGCTACTACATCCATACCAAAATATAAATAATTGGAAAATATATTAGATATTTATTAGTATGTTTATATTCTTCACACTGTTTTTGAAATGACTGATTACTGTAGTTTTTTCCCCTGTTCCTTTAGATGCTGTCTGGTCCTCTGAGTCCCAATGAAAGTTTTCTGAGGTACCTTACTTTACCACAAGACAATGAATTAGCTATTGATTTGCGTCAAACTGCAGTAGTGATTATGGCACATTTAGATCGTCTGGCTACTCCCTGCATGCCTCCTCAGTGTAGCTCTCCTACATCTCATAAGGTATTTACTGAAATGAAATTCTCTACCTACTATTGTATCAGGAGTTTCACATGCTTTCTCTGTAATTGAAGTTAATAACTCTTTAAGTTATCTTTTGGTGTTCCTGTTATGAAAGCAGTTACTTTCTAAACTATTTTTAATTAGTATAGCAAATTTATCAACTGTATACTTGGAAGTATTAACTATTTTTGGTATTCTAATGTGAACTCTGTTACTTTTTACAGATTTAGCATCTTAAGATAAATGATGCTTAGGCAGACTGTTTTTAAAGGGTTGTTTCACATATTATTAAAAATTATGACAATCTACATGGCACATTGTAGTTGTGAAATGCATTCCTTATAACCTTGTGATGTTATCACCATTTTATGGATGAGAAAACTTAGGTATAGAGGAGTTAAAACACCTTGGCTGAGTTTATACAGCTAGTTATTGTCGGAGCTGGGACTTAATGTCCATTTTTTGAGTTAAAGACTCCTTCCCCGGTTTCACTATTCATTGTAGGTTAGATTACGGCTTTTTAAACTTTTTCCACTTGTGACCCCTTCAGAGCTTCTTAAACTGTGGGTCACGACCCGTGTGGGGTCCCACAGTTTGAGAAGTGTTAGGTTAGATTACCATGAATAGATCCTTTTTACAGATTCCTGGTTCCCTACATCTCAAAGTGAGAAAACGATAAAAAAAAAATCACCCTGGTTTACTGTCAGTGCCCTTGTAGACTCCTATTCAGCCTTCTAATTTACCTTTCTGGGTAATAGAATATTCCTTGTTCATCTTATCCTAGACTCTACTTGTCCCTAATCTACTTAAGTCCTTTAAAGGAATGACTGCCAGTGCTGTATTCTCTTCCCTATTTTATGCCATTTTTCCTGTGGCTTTTGTCAATAGCTTATACTGTTGACAACCAACATTTGCTGCCCATTTCTCAAGAATAACCATCTGATTGAACCTGGAAAAACTTGGGAAAACTCCAAATTCAACCATAAACCATAAAGACTAGACTATTTAATCAGAAGAGAATAGAGATCATTTGTTTTTTACATAAGGGCTTGAAAGTCCTTAAACTGCCTGCCACTTCTTAGAATAGGCTATTGAGTATTACTCCCTGTGGCAGGATGATGTCCAGCTAAATTTAATTTTGAAGAATATGGAAGGCAGTGTTTTATTCCTTGTATCTAGGCATAAAAATACACACTCACCTTCAAGAAGCCCAGTGCTGCCAATTGCCTTGAACTCTCTGCTGAACTCCAACCTTCTTTGACCTTCTGGTATTGGACTGTGGTGTTGGATTTAGTTAACATCCCTTTCGTTGCTCATGCCTCCTTCTTTGTATGCCTACTCCTTTTTTAGACACTGCATTCTTCCTGTGGCCCCTGAGCTCTAGTAATTAGCAGCTCTTCCTGAACAGCCTGCTGCTTCTCACCTCTTCCTGAGGGGAGAACCTTTGAACTTTCCCTTTTCTCTATTCTTTGGCTTGAGAATAATAATAGCTGACATCATTAGAATGCTTTATGGTTTGCAGAATGCTTTACACTTATTATCTAATTTGAATCTCTTGATATTCCTTTGTGATAGGTACCATAGGTGTTATCCCCATTGTCAGGATGAGGAAAATGACAAATTTCAGCTGATGAAATGGGAGGGCCTGTGCTGGAATGGGCAAACAGTATATATACACAAACAAAATATATGTATACATACAAATGTACACAAATAAAAACTGTAGATAAAGCATTTATTAACTACCAAATATATCCTTAGTGTTGCTTTTGAGATATGATATTAGACTAGCTTAATCAGTTTTTTTGTATTTATTAAATGGCCATGTATCTGTTATGCTTTCTGCAATCTAAGTCCCTAACTTCCATTATTTGTGAGCTGTTTTGGTGTTCTGAGAGCAACTTGATCACAAAGCAGTTGCATGTAACATTTGGTTGGCCAAGTAAAATCAACTTATAACTTTGAGTTTAAGTATAAGTATTATTTAAAATTTTGTTTTGAAGCCACATTGGTTTGAGTCAAAATCTAGCCCAAATGATTCAAATTATTTAATGTCTGTTTCTACAGGGCACCTCAGTTTCTAGCTTTAATTACTTAAATCTTGAAGCATTAATTTGCATCTCTTTGCCACTTGTCCCAGATACAATCTTGGAAAGATTCTGCTCCTGCCTCCTGCTTTCACTTGATGCTAACTCTTTGCCAGAAATGATCTGATTGAGGTTGATGGTGGCGATCAGCTCTGCAACTTTTCATTTTGCACTGGCAGTGGAAACAAGTTCATATTGAGAAGTGTCTTGGTTGACAAATTGTCCTGCCATTTTTCTCATTGTCATTATTTGGGTGGTCATGATTAGGAGGCTAATATTTTCTCTATCTTTAGATTGTTCAGTTTTGCCTTATGATTGTCAGTACCTAATGTCAAACGCAGTTTTCCTTAAATTCTTTTCTAGGTGAAAGGTTGGTCTTGCTAAGTAATAACATCTTTCCTTTCTCAGAGCTGAATGCCTCTGGTGATTAAATGTATAGTTTTTCATTTGTTTGGCCTTCCCGGTTACGTAGTACTCTGACGTGAAGGGACCTTTTGCTGATTTTTCTTGATCATACATACTGTCCTTCACGTTCTGAAGCTCCAGGGGTAGCAGTCATTGTTCCTGCTTGTCTGCTGAGGGAGATGCCCTTTAATAATCCTCTTCAGTGAACAGTTAATAAGTGCCTTCAGGGCACAAGACACTCTGTGCTATGTCCTAAAGATCCAGAGACACAAACAAAATAGTCCTTGGCCTCTAAAGGCCTTACTTTCTGCATAATAGAACATGCACATCACTAGAAACAATACTAGTATTACCACTTCTGGAGGGAAAGGGAGTGGTTTGAACAGCATATTCACATGGGCCTCCTGAGTGGAAGAAACATGGTTTATTTTTCATTGGCTCTCTTTTTCTTATTTCTTTCCTTAATATACTGTAAGCTTTGTAAGGCAGAGAACCTTGCCTCACCTAAAGTTTGTACCTTTTCCAGCCCAACACATTGTAGGCCCCTTTAAAATGTTTGTTGAGTAACATAAAGGGGTGAAGGAAAATGAGAGCTCAGTTCCTGTTAGAGCAGAGTAGAGGCTTTTAAGTCTTCTAGCTCAAAATTTAATTGCACAATGCTTTATATACATTATATGAATGTAAAGCACTTAAAAAAGCCTTTAGAATAGTGATCCAATTTTGAAACTAATAGTTGAGAAAATATTGAGGAATTTGCTATTGGACAGCCTGTATTAAAAAAGAAGAAAGATCTAAGTTTTAATGCATAATGGTCACTCAAAGGTGTATATCAGCTACAATTTATATTTTTAGTGTTAGCAGTATCATGATGCTTATATTGTAAGTAACTTTCTTTTCTTCTGCATATATCAGTTTCTAAGTAATGCTTATTACGGTTTTCCCAAAAGATAATTTGATTATAACATTGCTATGCTATCCTAATTCATTAAAATAAATATCTGAAAATATATTGCTTCAGAAATACAGCAAAAAAATTTATATGTAGCACATTGTAGGTGCTTAATAAATGTTTATTGAATTGAATTGGATTGTCTTACAGGGATCTTTACAAGAAGTCATAGGTTGGGGCTTAATAGGATGGAAATACTATGCTAATGTGATCGGCCCAATTCAATGTGAGGGACTTGCAAATCTTGGGGTCACACAGATTGCCTGTGCAGAAAAGCGTTTCCTAATTTTATCTCGGAATGGGCGAGTTTACATGCAGGCTTACAACAGTGACACACTGGTAGGTGTTTTTTTTTTCTTCCTTCCTGTTCTGAACCTTTCTTCTTTACTTAATATAGATTTGTACTTGTCGTGATATAAAGGTGAAACTTCTCTTAGGTTTCTTCATTTTATGAACTTCAGTAGTTTTGATTTATTTTATGTCACGAGTCCCTTCTTTTAGATTTTATGCCATATCATTGAGTTGGCAGTATAGTTCTCATTTTTACCTTTTTTGTTTTACTACATTTTGTTTGTTTACTGTGGAATTAGTTTCTCCCTGTTATACTTAACTTCCTCTGCAAATGCATTGATAAGGCATAAATAGTATTTTGCAAAAATGTATAGATGACTTATAATAGTCCAGAATGACAGGAGCCTAAACGTACATTATTGATATTCTTGAAATGAAATGGTTCTCTAGATTTTTTCATACATATAGTATACTTTATAGAACTCATTAAAAATTGTTTAATATGTTTCCCTCAAACGGCTATAAAAGTTTTTGTATTTTAGAAGTTAAAATCTGATGTTCACAGTAAAACAGGTTGAAAACCCTAAGTGACTGTCTAAAAATTGGGCAGCATGAGAACTGAGAAATTAAAGAGCCTTACTTCAGACATTCAGGGCTCCTAGTAATTTGGGGATTTGTTTGTATGTTAAGTTATTTTACTGATTTCTTTTCTTATGACTCTTTTTTTTTATCCTGTTTAGGGACCACAACTAGTTCAAGGTCTTGCCTCTAGAAATATTGTGAAAATTGCGGCACATTCAGATGGTCACCATTACCTGGCTTTGGCAGCCACTGGAGAGGTCTTTTCTTGGGGATGTGGAGATGGTGGACGGTTAGGCCATGGTGATACAGTGTATGTATTATTACTGTTTTCTTATGAGGCAGTGAACAGTTTTTATAATAGCTTTTTTCAGATTAGGCTAGTTAAAAGACTGCAGTAGAAAAATAAACATCTTTCGTACTTAATCTTAATTATGAAATAGTTTATTTGTGAATGTGACTAAATGACTCATGAGTAGTATTTGGTGTTTGTTCAAGTATTTTTTTGAGGGTTTGCTGTGAGTATAATGCTTTATTAGCACTGAGGAGGATATTCTTACTTGGGAATATCCTCATTCTATAAAGTTTTCATAGTGCTTTGTACTTTGTAGTTAATAAATATTTTAATACCAAGAAATATGACATGATCCATGCCTTCTAGGAACTTCTCATGTAGGTGGGGGTAAAAAGACATGCAAAGTGATAGTGATAGTGCAAAGTGTTAATGTTCAAATGAATGACACATACAAAATGCTTTAGGAAATCAGAAAAGGTTCAGGTCAGAATGGGTTATTGGGGGAAGTCTTTGGGGGTAGATGACAGTAGATTAACTGCATTCAACGTTTATATGTTAGAAGTTTCCAAGAAAGTTTATTTAAAACATAGTCGAGTTCTTTGTTTGTTTGTTTGGTTTTTTTTGGCGAGGCATTTGGGGTTAAGTGACTTGCCCAAGGTCACACAGCTAGTATGTGTCAAGTGTTTGATCTGAGGCCGGGTTTGAACTCAGATCCTCCTGACTTCAGGGGCGGTGCTCTATCCACTGCGCCACCTAGCTGCCCCTCGAGTTCTTTAAAGGATGTTTTTGAGTCTGTATTCCAGATTCCATTAACAGTTTTTCTGGGAAACATATTAATTACAAACAGAGATATTATTTTTAAACTATACACTTAATGCTTGAAAATTTATTGAAGAGTCCTTCCCATTCTGAAATAATTGCTATTCTATAATTTGCATATGTAAAATTAAAATTATGTTCATATTTGTATAATCCTTTGGATTATGTGAAACAGATTAAAAATTATGTTATGTATAATTTTACATGATATATTTTCATAAAACAGTTTTTAAAGCAGTTGTCTGTGATTACTAATATTACTTGCAATTGTTATAGATAATCATTTTTCTCAACAAGTGACATTGTCTTTTCCCATATACCATTAAATAATATTTAAATTTTTAAAAGTTCTCTTGTTTTTTCTGTGTCTCACTAGGCCTCTAGAAGAACCTAAGATGATATCTGCTCTCTCAGGAAAGCAAGCTGGGAAACATGTAGTTCATATTGCATGTGGAAGTACATATAGTGCAGCCATTACAGCTGAAGGAGAGCTATATACTTGGGGTCGAGGAAATTATGGCAGGCTGGGACATGGTATGTTCTTGTTTTTAATGTGAAATTGTTAAAGGATAACTTTTTTGGTAAAATTTGTTTGACCTCAATAAGTGTATAAATGTGATTTCCCTTAGGGAAGGGACTTTTCACTTTTATATTTGTATCTGAAATGTGGAGCACATAAGAGGCATTTTATAAATACTTGCTGATTGATTGATGTGACAGAACTTTCTTTTTGAAGGCTCAAGTGAAGACCAGACAATTCCAATGCTTGTAACTGGACTTAAAGGACTGAAGGTTATTGATGTCTCTTGTGGGAGTGGGGATGCTCAAACTCTTGCAGTGACTGAGAATGGTAAGTGAAAAATGAATTTTTCCCCAATGAGAGCTTCTTAACCTAGGCATTCTTTTAAAAGGACTTTGGATATAGTAGCTAGGTGGCGCAGTGGATAGAGCACCGGCCCTGGAGTCAGAAGGACCTGAGTTCAAATGTGGCCTCAGTCACTTGACACTTACTAGCTCTGTGACCCTAGGCAAGTCACTTAACCCTGATTGCCAAAGCAGAAAAAAAAAAGAACTTTGGACTTTGAATTTTAGTTTGAATAGAGTAAGCTTTGTTTAAGACCTTAAAATCATTGATCTTGGATTTTGAATTGATCTCAGGAGGTCATTTGGTTCCCCTTCCTGTCTCAAGTCAAGTGCAGTTTTAGTTTTTTCATATAAATGAAGGACCTCAATGACTTGTCCAGGGATGGGAAGTGTTAATGGCTAACTAGAATCATGGACACACGGATGTAGGGTACTGGAGAGGATCATAGAGGTCAGCTGGGTCCAGTCTCCTTATTTTGTAGTTGAGAAAACTAAGGCCCAGAGGTAGTGACTTGTCAAAGGTCACATTGACTAATGGCAGAGCTGAGATTTGAACCTAGATTCTCTTGACTTCAAATCCAGCCTTTTTTTTTTTTAACCACATCCTTTTGCCCCAGTCTTCTGCTTTTAAGTATTGTATTCTGTGTCCTGTTGATGAATGTTAGATTAGATACAATGCCATGAAATGGAATAATTTCTACTTAATGATTGTCTTAGTTTGACTATTCTAATAGCATAAATATTTGAAAGTTTTGTATTTAAAAATACTTGGTAAGATTTCATTTTCTTTTTACTTATGTTAAGAATTACAGAAGTGTTATGTGCATATATTTTCCAATGTGTTAATTTTTAGAAAGAATAAGACTCTAGTGCCATTTCCAGTTTGAGTGGAGTAGAAAATCAGTATTTAATGATGGTTTAACATCTGATTTTTAGGACTCCCAAGATTATTGTTTAGGATCAAAGAAAACTTAATAAAATTTCCACATAAAATTTAGAATTGTATACCATTTACTGTGAAGTTTTTGTTGACTAACTGTGACCTTTAAATTCTGTTGAATTTGGAATCAGGTATTCTCTGGTACCAGCGAAAATGTCTGCCTTCTCTTTTCTGTGTGGCATTCCTCAAATAATTGATGACAATAATGTCTGTTTTCCACGTCCCCTTCATCTCCTCTCTCTCCCACTACCTGTACCCCAAAATAAAAGACTCCATAAAACTTAAACTACTCCAAGAATTTATTTTCTTTTCTTGGCTAAACATTCTGTTTCTTTAAATATTTCTCATATAATGTGCTCTACAGACTTTTCACCTTCATGGTTTCCCTTTATCAGATATACTCCAACTTGTTGAGCCAATTAAAAATATATATATAAATATATATGTATTAGAACGGAACATAGCATTGCAAATGTAGTCTAACCAGGACAGAGTCCACTCTATCCACTCCTAGATTTAGAACTCTGTGCTTTTTTATTTTTACAGCTGGTGATTGTGTGTGTGTGTGTGTTGGTTTTTTTTTTTTTTTTTTGTGGAGAGGCAGGGTGTGCTGAGGATGCTACATCATTTTATTGATTAGCACTGAGTTACTAAAACATCCAAGATTTATCTCCCCATGTGAACAGCTGCTTAGCTGTTTCTCTCCAAAAGTGCTGTGTTTTACATTAAAGTTCCTCAGTAGATTTGGCTTATAATTCCAAAATATATCAGGATTTTTTGGAATTTGAATTGTGTTCTGAAAGAAAAATCTGCCCCTTCATTAGAAAAATATATTATGTTTTCATATTAATGGTAGAATTCTTTTTTGGTTAAAGAAGTTCTTAATTGAGGTCAGAGCCGGTAAGATTCTGAGTTTTCTTTATATTGCTAGTAACCTTTCCATTTTGTAATTTTTTTCTTTTCCCTATTAATTCCATGTCAATTTGAATTATTAACTATAAATTAGAGATTTAATATTTATCAATTTATTATAATATAATAATAATAAAATATATTATAATTTAGTATTTATTGCCAGATTTTTATATCTAAAGCATTGTGAGGCTAGATTTTTTTTTTGTTTTGTTCTAAAATAGCTTCAATTTTCTTAGAAATTTGATGGTTCCACTTTTGATATGTCATTATCCTTATTGATTATGAAAATGTAGTGTACCTGGAAATGAGTATCATATTTTCTTTTCCAGGTCAAGTCTGGTCTTGGGGTGATGGCGATTATGGAAAACTAGGAAGAGGTGGTAGTGATGGTTGTAAAACACCAAAACTGATTGAAAAACTTCAAGACCTAGATATTGTTAAAGTACGTTGTGGGAGTCAGTTCTCTATTGCTTTAACGAAAGATGGTCAAGTTTACTCATGGGGAAAAGGTGACAATCAGAGACTTGGACATGGAACAGAGGAACATGTTCGATATCCCAAACTATTAGAAGGCTTACAAGGTCAGTGTAATGCAAAATAAAAAGTAAGGTTTCTTGTTTGTTTGTTTTTACCTCTTTTCTTTTACTAGAAATATGATGGAGCTGGTTTCTTTGATAATTTCTTAGAAGGCTTTAATATTTTTAACTAAAATTTGTATTTCTCTACATTTATAGATTTAAAGCCTTCACTCATTATTATTAATTGCAGGTATTCACAATATGCTCGAAATACCAATCAAGCAAATTTAGATTCTTATAATGACTGGTTTATATCATGGTATGCTTTTAAGGCTTCCTGTGTTTAAAGAATAAGTAAAAATTATCCCGTAAATAAAATTAAATATACATGTATATATGGAAATATATGCATATAATTTATATATCTGTACACATACTTCCATTTATTTAGAATAAATACATTTAGATGAAGCATTTTAATTCCTTCTCCTAAGTTATTACAAACCAATCTGCAATTATTTTTAAAAGAAGCATTTTTAGGGGCAACTAGTTGGCACAGTGGATAGAGCACCGGCCCTGGAATCAGGAGGACCTGAGTTCAAAGCCGGCCTCAGACACATAACGCTTACTAGCTGTGTGACCCTGGGCAAGTCACTTAACCCCATTGCCTAGGGCCTCCCCCCCCCCAAAAAAAGCATTT
Source organism: Vombatus ursinus (assembly GCF_900497805.2). Taxonomy (NCBI): domain Eukaryota; kingdom Metazoa; phylum Chordata; class Mammalia; order Diprotodontia; family Vombatidae; genus Vombatus; species Vombatus ursinus. The sequence continues at coordinate 67,564 of NW_020951369.1, forward strand.
TTATACTGCTTCTAATAAGAGTTAATATATTACTGCAGGGTAATATTTATAATTCATCAAATCTCTCAAATGGGTAACTTTGTCCTTTCTTCAGACCTTCTATGTATAACTGTGTGTGTACTTTTCTATGCACTTCTCATACAATATTTTGTATTGAAGTTATTTTTAACATGTGTTACATAAAGCTCATAGACTAAACTTCATGAGAGTAAGGGCCATGCCTAAGTGCCCTATCTGTCCTCACTGGACACTTAATAATTGTTTGTTAAATTGAACTATAATTTACTATTACCGTGTATTTGTTTAACTTTACAGCAGGGTACTCATTCACCCTTTTGTTTATATTTTTCCCTTTAGTAAACAAATACATTTCCTCCCGTTTTATTCTTTTGGTATACTAACCAACCATAATTAATTTTTGCATCCTCAGATTTCTTTTGCTTTTGTAATTTTTTACTTGTATTTCATAGAAGTTTGTGGTGCTATCTGTGCTCAGAGCACAGCTGCTATTGCATTTATTTGGGAACCTTTTAGTTCCAACTGAGTTAGGAGCATTGGGATCTCTTAGGAAACTCTCTTTGTGTTGGTCTTGTTCCACTACCTATAAATTATAGTATTTCTTCACATTTACATTCAAACTACTGATGATTCATAGAAGGATTGGATTTTTTTTTGCTGATTTGAGGAATGTATTTCAGAAAAAAAAGAATCTCCTTGAAAGAGCTTGCTTGAAAAGCAAAAATTATTTTTGAGAAATGATGTGATAGAGCGAATAGAAAAGAGGGGACAGTTATTTGATATTCACTTATCTATATCAGGGAGAAGTTTAGTAAGAAGCGATAACTTAACAATTCCCTCTCTTTAGTATTTACTGCTGAGATTATTGGCACTTAAAACTTAAAGATTGTAAGCAATATTAGTGATTTAAAACCTAGCAATAATCTTAAGATCTAAATGAATCTTATTAAAAGTAAAAGATTGAGTTATACTTATTTTACTTTTGAGTATCTTCTGATTTCTTATATCTTACTTTTCTTGAGAGACTGCAGCCTGTAGTAGAGGAAGTATTGGCCTCAAAGTCACAAGATCCTGCTTTCAGTCCTGGCTATGCTGTCCATTAGCACCTAATAGTGTTTAATATGGACTTCTGTAAAAAGAAGATGCTTAATAAACATTTATTGATTTCAGTTGTGCATCCTTGGTCAACTCACTTAACTTCTCTGACCCAAAGTTTCATATCTGTAAAAGGGGGGTAATAATGCTTTATAGTATATATTTAAATTTATTGAGAGGATCACGTTAGCAAATGAATATAAAGCAGTTTAGCTGTAAAACAAGTTATGATGTGCTATAAGTTATTTTTATTGTTATCAGAATTTTATAATTAATAGAATTTCTTTTTGTCCCATAGGTAAAAAAGTAGTTGATGTGGCTGCTGGTTCTACACACTGCTTAGCGCTTACTGAGGATAGTGAAGTTCATAGCTGGGGAAGCAATGATCAGTGTCAGCACTTTGACACACTTCGGATTACCAAACCTGAACCTACTGCATTGCCAGGATTAGATACAAAACATATAGTTGGAATTGCTTGTGGTCCTGCTCAGGTAACCAATAAAAGTTTCAACTTTTTAAAAAAATGTTTAAAAAGAAATATAAAAAGTAGAAGAAAAGGCATTATTCGCTTATAGGATAGAGATTGAGTTATAGCTGCTTAATTTTAAAGATTAGAATAAATCTTTCTGAATTTGAAAATATTTGTATCCAGATTTATGAGTTGAAGGTTTACCATCCCTATAAACTAAAAACTAAGTATTCTGAGTTGGGAATTAGGAAGTTATGTTCATGTTTTTATTGCAGGGGAGTAAATGACTCAGTGGACTAAGAAATGGAGTGCATTAAGAAAGTAATTTCTGATTTTATTATTGACTCATGTTTGTCTTTAGGTGAAACATCTAGAATGAATAAAGCCAACTGAACAAAAGATTGCTTATTTATAGGAACATTATTAGTGATGAACAGCATTATAATATTGTTAGTTTATCACTATAGCTTTCAACTAGCTATGTTTTTTTTTTTTTAAGGAATATAATTGATAACATTTATTAGCATTGACCCTAATTCAATGTAGGACTCTTAGTAATACACCATATTAAATATATCTTATTTCAGAAGTTCTAAAGTGGTTTAGGTGACTTCACATCAAAATTGACTTCTTTTTGCTTTCTGCTTTGGTTGCAGTATGGATAAATGCCATTTTCCTTTTCATCTTAAGAGTATCTTTAGTGCTTAAGGATTAGAAGTCAATTCTGTTATTTATAGGTACATCATAAGCAAAGAAGGTATTAGTTATTTTAGGTTTAGAATTTGTATTCAAAAAATATATGGCAATGACTTTTTCTCCACCTAGTAAGTTATCACTAAAGGTTACTTTCACATTGAGTACTCTTGGGGTATCAGTTGTAAATTATGTTTTCCACTTTATTTTGAATGCATGATTTTAGTTTGTTGCCCATGGTCTAATTGCCACTAACAAGGAATTTTCCAGTTGAAGAGTGAATTTTTTTTAAAGCAAGTACTGTGGCACCTAGAGACTAAGGAAGAAAGTGTAGAAGAGAGATCTGAGTGGGTTTTTTTTTTTTTTTTTACACCTTGAGCCCATGAACTTCTTTATTTGTTTGTTTGTTTTGATTTTTTGGGGGAGGCAATCAGAGTTAAGTGACTTGCCCAGGGTCACATAGCTAGTAAGTGTCAGGTGTCTGAGGCTGAATTTGAACTCAAGTCCTCCTGACTTGAAGGTCAGAGCATTATCCACTGCGCCATCTAGCTGCCCCCCCATGAAATCATTTAAAAAAATGTTTTGACATCTGTATTTCACTGTAGTTGGTTTCCTTTGTGATCCCATTCTGTATTATTTTACACATTTCAAAACATTATTCTGAGGAGTCCATAGAATTCATCAGACTGCCAAAGGTGTCCGTGGCACAAACAAGGTAGAACATCACCCTGTCAGAGTGATGATAACAGGGAGAGATAGATAAGCAGAAGAACTAGAGACAGATACATCTAGAAAATAGGGAGTTTTAGAGAATTTCAAAATTGAGTTTCATTTGAGAGAAAAAAGATTAAAGAGGAAATTATTTTATGAAATAACAGTTATAATGATGATGTAATGAATAATGGCTGTCCTTAACATTTATGACACGCTATATCTTTTGTAGCACAGTGAGTTGACTTTTGGAGATTCATGTTAGGTACTTATATTTCATGTATAGAGTTTTGCTTGGTCTTCTTGTTCTGAGTGGTCCATTGGACTACGTGTACCTTTTGTGGTGGATGTTTGCCCAATGACATTTGAACAGTTGGATCTCTTATTACGACAAGTAAGTGAAGGAATGGATGGAACCTCTGACTGGCCACCACCACAGGAGAAAGAATGTATGGCAGTGGCGACATTGAACCTCCTGAGACTTCAGGTATCTTGTATGCCTTTTTTTTTTTTCAAATGTCTACTTAGATATGCTTAAGAATATTTATAAAGTAATTGAAGAAATTTTTTAGGTTCTAACATTTTATATGAATTACTAACAAAATGTCCCAAATATAAGGTGTAACTGTAGTATGGGAATCTAAATTTTTTTGATGTTTGAAGTTATGGAAATCAGTTCAGTGATTTATATGGTCACTTTAGTAAAACACTCAGGGGAATGCAAGAATACACACATTGTTCTATTTATTCTATGCTATAATAATGTAAATTTAAACCTATTAAAATTTACATTTACAGAGTAAACAAAAACATAGAGGAAGATTTGTTTTAAGTCCATGTTATTTAATTTTATTTTCTTCAAACTCAGTTTTTCCACATTGGCCTTTCTAGTTTGGTTGAATTATTAGCTTGTCTCTATACTACTGCTACTTAGTATATGCTTTCATTTCTGCCTGCCTGAATTATTGTAATAACTTTATGCTCAAAACCTTTCATAGTATCTTTCTTGCCTATCAAGTAAAGGTCAGACTGCTTTGCTTGGCGTTTTAGGCTTTCTTTAGTCTGGTACTATGCTACCTTTCCATTCTTACCTTCGTGCTCTTTGCTGTTTGCTCTTCTGTGCATACCCTGTGCCTCTTTTAAATCACCTTATGTAGTAATTAGTTTTGCAACTATCCAGTACACTTACTGTATTATGTATCTGTATCTGTGTACTTATTATCCCATGACTAGCCAGCCTAAGTTCAATATATCAGGAATGTCTTTATCTAAAAAAAACTTTGTGTGGCTCCTAGTACCAAAAACAGTGTTCTGTGTGGAGTAGCAGTTAACACATATTTGTTGATTTGAATTTTTTTAATTTGGAGTCATATACAATGCTTTTTTTTCTCTTCTAAAAAGAATTATTGTTCTTTAAAGTTTACAAATTGTTACCCTCACAATAACCCTTTGAAGTCAATTGTGTATATATTGGTCTCTCAGAAGGGGTAATTGAGGTTAGAACATTTCAGTAATTGCCTAAGTTAATATGGCTAGAATGTGGCAGAATTGAAATTTGAACTCCTTGAGGGATTCCATGTTTTTTTCTACGTGGCCATAACTTCCTGTCTCATAGACTGTTTATGATAAGGTTAGAGACTTGAATGTCAGAAATAACTAAGTGACATGATTTGACCCACAATTTGACTTAATCCTGGGTGTTTTGGGGCGTTTATGTCAGGGTTATTCTAATTTAACCTTAGCAGAAATTGAGTTCCTATCAAAGCAGCTATCAAAAGCGGCTATGTGCAGACCTCTTTTCTAGGTACTGGGAGAGAGATGAAAATTAGATGAGACCTAATCTGTAATCTCAGGTGCAATGGTATGATGACAAAAATAATTAAAAATGAAATATTATAAGACCATAAAGGAGGCATAAAACAAGAACTATGTAAGGTCTGAGACAGAGGAGAGTTTCTTACTGCTGCAAATGGGGGAGAAGATAGAAAACACTTCATGGAGGAGATGACATTGAAGGAATCAGTTAATGTATGAAAGTGATGTTAAAATTTCATTTATTTTTATTGGAAGCAGATGGAATACATGAACATGAGATTAGTTGTTAAAGACCTGAAGTTCAGGGACCTCCTCTAATGCTCCTAAGCTTTGTGACCCTGGGCAGGGCCCTTCAGCTCTTAAAGCTTCAGCTTCCTGGTGTGTTGTAATGTAGGGAAATGATCATTGTGAAGAAAGTCCTTTTATATGCTACATACATATAAATTATTGTTTTTATTTAGATCAACATTATAATAAAGTTCTAATCTGTTCTTAAGAGTTTTTATGATAGATTTCCATTTAATTGTTCAAAGTGTGAGTGAAATTAACTTGTTTTCTTTCAGTTGCATGCTGCTATTAGTCACCAGGTTGATCCAGAATGTCTTGGATTGGGTCTGGGAAGTGTGCTATTGAATAGCTTGAAACAGACAGTTGTAACACTAGCAAGTAATGCTGGAGTTCTTAATACGGTGCAATCAGCTGCTCAAGCAGTACTACAAAGTGGATGGTCTGTGCTGCTTCCAACAGCAGAGGAACGAGCAAGGGCTCTTTCAGCTCTTTTACCCAGTGCAGGTAGGCTTGGAAATAGGTGTGGGACTAAGGAAAAAAAGAAATAGATAAAAGATATAGCAGCCTTGCAGTCCTACCCTTAACCCCCCACCTCCCACCCACCTATGGGAAGTTACTTGCTTTCATTTCAAGTCTTCTTTTTTTTTTTTTTAAAGTTTCAGGAAATGATATGAATGTAAGCCCAGGACGTCGGTTTATGATTGATCTTCTTGTAGGCAGTTTGATGGCCGATGGAGGATTAGAGTCTGCATTAAATGCTGCCATCACTGCAGAAATTCAGGTATAATCTGACAATAAACTTTTTTTTGATATACCACGTGTGCACGTGTGTGTTGTTGGTATGAGTGTGCACTCGTGCGCGCACACACACACGTGAGAGCTGTTTCATGAATATGTGTTTCTTTTATTCTGAGAATTCTTTGAATTTGGCATCTTTTAATCATTAGTGTGGATTGTACCCAATGACTCATACTTTTACAAGTATTCCTATGAAAGTATAAATTTAAGTTTATTATGCTTACAAAACTATAAAATAATACATTGATCACAGTGGGAGAATTTTAGCCCCAATACAAATATGCAAACTATTGTTCTTTAATATAAGAATTTGCTCAGATAACTACTTTGCATAAAAAATTTAGCTTTAACATTGTCTAATAATTATATACATTATAGTCAAGTAGAGAAGAAACACAGAAGGAAGGTGAACAGTGCTAAGGCTCAAAAAAGAGAAAACACACACAATGTTGAGGACAAAAGTGGAGGCTTCAGATTGTAGTGAAAGATACTCCTGGAAAGTTAGGACATAGTCGTGGAGAGAGACAGATCTCAAAGATGCATTGGATCATTTGTTCTGGGGTGTAGCTTTTGATTGGGTAGAAAAATGAAATGTGTCTTAATGTTTTGGTCTTCAGGAAAATATGAAATGAGAGAATGAGAGAGAGATTAAGAAAGAGAGAAAGAGAGATACAGAGAGTGAGAGAGTGCAAGCAAAAGAGAGAATACGTCCCCCTACCTAAAATAAGCAGTAGGAAGAGAAAAGGACCACACCCTTTCCAAAAACAAAAAGAAATTTTTACAACATAACTGCCTCTACTCTGAAGTATTTATATTTTTCAAAATGAGAAATATAGTGATATTAGCACTTTCAATTTTCCACAGTAGGATATATAAGAATGTTCTATGTTCTGTCTTTTCTATGTCCTTTCTGTTTCAGTTTAACCTTGTAAACATGTGTCTCTTCTTACACATGCTGGTCAGCTGCTTAAACCATCGTTATAGAGTACTTAGGTATCTCCTTAAAGATACAGGCTAAGTTTATCATGAAAAATAGGAAGAGGAACACGTGTGGGGACCTGACATAGATGATCTGTCAGGTTTATTAAGGGGATTTGTTCTGTGAAGTTTGGGTTCAGTCAAAGGGCTACACTTGAGGATCTGGAGGGCCACATGTGACCTTGAGGCTGCAGGTTCCCCATTCTTGTCATAAGCAATCCAAAAATCTTTTTTAGGGAAAAGGTTTTTACCTTGCGTGATATCTAATTGCCATCATTGAAAAGCACTTATTAAATAGCTTCATTCATTTGTTCATTCATCTGTTTATTTAATTTGTCTGTCGCAGATATTTGAATACAAGCAGGGCATGATTCGGAACATGAGGGAAAGGTGTGTGAAATGGTTCCTCTATTTAGGAAGCTTACAGTTTGCCTAGAAATTCTTAAGAGCGTAATATAACTTCTCACTGGGTTGATCAAGAAAGGATCTGTAGAGGTAGTGAAATTTGAATTGGACTTTAAAGAATGGAATGAGTTTGGGTAAGAAGATACTAGAGAGGAATACAGTTGTGTAAGGAAGAACAGAGTTGAAAAGAATAGAGTTGGGGACTGTGTAGTTAACTTTGGCTGATGCATAGAATACTTGCAAGAGATAGTAGGAAAGAAACCTGTAAAGCTTCATGCATCAGGGCCTAATTTTGGACTACCTGAAATGTAGGGGTAAGAAATTTGTATTTTATCCTATAAGAAATGAGGAATCATTAAAGGTTTTGAGCATGTGATTGACGCAAAGAAAGCAATGCCTTAAGATAAATGTGAGATTGAAGAGATTGGAGGCCTGGAGATCTGTTAGGAGTACTGCTGTAATTTGGCATGATCTTAATAAAGGTCTTCATTTAGGTGGTGGCAGTGGAAAGTTAAAGGAATGGAGAGCTGTGAGAGAAATTTTGAAGGGGACATTCATAGGATTTGGTAACTGTCTTAATGGAGTTATGGGAGGAGAAAGAAGTAAAATATGAAAGAAGTTGCAAACTGGATGATGGAAAGAACAGTAGTACAATTAATAAAAGTAGTATAGTGAGAAGATGTGGAACTATTTGGGAGTGGGAAGGGGAGAAATTGAGCTTTATCTGAAACAGATTGTTTTGATGTGTGAATGGAAATATGTAGTAGGCGTTTGGAAATATGGAGGTCAAAAGGAAGATTGTGGCTAGATATTGATAGTTACCTGCATAATTGAAGCCTTAAGGATGTAAAATCTTGAGACAGAATGGGTAGACAGAGAAGAGAATAGGGCTAAGGACATATTCTTGGGGGATTATTCACACTTGGGAGACAGGGAAGAAAAGAGGAGATCGTAAAAGTCAGAGGTAGTTGTAAAATCAGAAGAGTATAATATCTAGGAAATTAATGGAATAGAGAATTTTGGAAAAGTGGTCAGTGTTGCTGAACATGTGGTCAGCAGCCAGTGAAGGGGACTCTGAGGATGGAGAAAGAAAACCTTTGAACTTAGTAATTAGGTCACTGGTAACCTTACAGAAAGCATTTTTAGTGGAATATTTGGGAGAGGAAGATGACAGGAGATCAATATGTAAGTGTTGATAGCTTCTTGAGAGGAGAATTGTCAGTGAAATAAGGAGAGAAATGGAATATTTTCTAGTTGGTTAATGTTGAGTGAGGGAAGGTTAATTCTTCAGGTTTAAGGAGGACTGAACTTTTTTATATGTATTGGAGAAGGAGTCAATAATGAGGGAGAAACTGACAATGTGAGATTTGTCAATATTGATGTCTCATTTTATTTGGGGTCTTAGTTTGGCCTAATTATACCATATCAAGGCAGTTTATTTCTGCATTGAATGATTTTGTTAAATTTGTTAATTTTTCATTTCCTTTAGGAATTATTTAGAATCTTTCTATGTCTTCTTGTTGAAGCTGTGAGAATCCAGAGTGACTTGTCTCTGCTGATTTCTTTCATAGACTGCTTAAGAATCTTATTAGTTTGCTAACAAGATACCTATTAATATTTCCCTCCTTTTTGTGTCATAGGATATTGAAGCAAAAAAAGAAGCTCAGAAGGAAAAAGAGATTGATGAACAGGAAGCAAATGCTTCAACGCTTCATCGGAGTAGGACGCCATTAGATAAAGACCTTATTAATACTGGAATTTATGAATCTGCTGGAAAACAGAGTTTACCTCTGGTTCAACTAATACAACAGCTCCTTAGGTATATAGTCTTTTAAAAGCATGATCAGAAAGATATCATATGAAGGTTGGCATGAATAATTGTCTCTACTAAGCTTTTTTTCTTTTTTCCAAGAGGAGTATCAGATAAAGACAGCTACTTCACGTCCTTTGGGAACGGTGGGCAGATTTAAAATCAGCATCACTCTTCTGTAAATTTTAGGGTTGAGGTGAAGCAAGAATAAATATATTGGCCCTTTGCTGCTCATTAAGAACGTTGGCTCAAGCAGTCAACCAAGGTAACTTAGATCATTCCACCCATTAGAAAGATTATGAAGGTACATTTTTATGAGATTGGAAATTGTGAGGGAGGTTACCTGGTGGAGCGATATCCTGTAATAGGCAGAAATGGAAAAGATCTAAAATAACAAATGTGGATGGTACCTTTGTCAAGGACACTGTAGGAACAGAACCCAAGAGTAATTCTAAGCTGTTCCCTAAAAACCTGTTGTGCTTTTATGGTCATGAATGCCAGTGAAACAGCAGAAGTTCTCTTCCGATTATGTAGCAGTACTATAGTTAAGCTGTTCTGGAGTACTGAGTGCTGTATATATTAAAGGACTCTGGTCCCTTCATGTTAAGAAAGACATAATAAACAAAGAATAAAATCTCTATAAATAAGATGACTGACTAAACAAATTTAGAACTTTTGACTTGGCGAGACAAGACTAGAATGGGTGTGGGTGGCTAGTTACAATTAGGATTTTTAATTATAATAATAGCTTATATATATATATGTATATATAACACTGTAAGATTTGTAAAGCAACTCACCAGTGTTGTTTCATATTTTAAAATTATCTATGTGGATAGATTGAATATGGCTTGTTCACCAAAGTGAGAATATCAAAAGTGTGCAGCACCCTTTGCAGATTGAAAGAGGAAACTTTTTACGGTTAGTACTTATCACACTGTACCAGCCACATGGAGAAACTCAGACTGTTTTTGATTAATTTTGACTCAAATGAAAAACTTGGATACAGTGGTTAATAATCCTAAAAATAAGTCCAAAAAGGATGAGGTAAGTTTGATATTACTGAGGGTGGAAATTCCCTCCTTCAGCATATTCTTTGGTGCCACTGTTAGAGGTTCAATACTGGATTTAATGGGTCTTTGGTTAATTGATAAGAAATCTTTATATACACTGTAACTTCCCAGATCTCACTGTGTCTTTGCATTGAACTTCTAGGATGGGAATTGGCTACCTTAGCTCTACATCCATTGATGCTGTTTGTACCCCCTATTTCCTGTGTAGTAATTTTAGGGACACTTGGTGGAAGGGAGTGTTCGTTAACATGACCATTCTAATGTCAGCATTCCCTTTCAGTTTACATACAGTAAAATTATTGTAGGTATTGTCAGTGAGATAGAGATGGTTATGTAAAATTGTTATTGAATACTTAATCTGTTAGGTGATAAAATACTTTCCAAATTTTAGATGTAAAAATAAAAAAAATTAAGATATATTTTATTTTGCTTATCATTTGGGAAATTTGAGTTAAGAAACATTGCCCCCAAAATGGAAAATAATTTGAAAATAAGTTTTTTTTTCTTAGGATAGTTGCTTTTAGGAGGCCAATAGTTGCCACCTGATTTTGAAAACAAACTGCTAGAGATTGAAGTGTACTTTTAAAAAAATTCTTTATTTTGATGGTTTCATTGTGTGTGTATGTGTGTCACAGCATAGCTAACAGACCTCGCATGTACAATCAACATCAAATTGCATGCTTTCTCAAGAAGAGAAAAGGAGGAGAATTTGAAACTCAATTTAAAAAATTGTTAAATTTTTTAATGTGTAATTGGGAAATATTTGACGAAATAAATAAAAATAACTAAACAAAAAAAATAAGCTGCTAGGTGAAATATATAGTCTTTATACTTTAATGGTCAAGCCTTTCCTGATTATAAATTTTTATTAGGGTCCTGAGGAAGGAGACTGAATTTTATTCTTAGAAAATATGATGTTTTTCCAAGTTATTAAATGTTAAGAGTGACTGTTTTAAATATAGCAAAGTTTATATTTAAACCACAAAATAATAAGAAACACCTCATCTTATGTTGTATCAGAAAGTCCAAGATTCTCAATCCCACTCTTAAATTTGTCCTTAAGCAAGTCAACAAATTACTTTATTAGGTTCATACTATCCTGTCTAGTCGGGGAAATTTTAGTGCCAGGTACAGATTCTAATGGTTGTCCATAAACTGGAAGATGAGGCCTTATGTACTAGTGTTCAGCATCTCTAAGAAGGGACAGTCGTTAGGGTCAGACAAGACTATTTCTCAGGCATCCATCTATTGTGAATTGAAAGTGGCCAAGAGAATCTTGCTATCCCTCATTCTTATGCTTGTTTCCTTACAGTTATTAGTTTCCTAGAATTAATCCTCTGAGTGATGCTATCAGCAGAAATATTCTCCAAAATGGTAGTAGATTTCTCCAGGATACATGTGGCATTAGCATATAAAGTGACTAAAAAGTTGTAGCAAGTATATGCTCCTTAACCTGGATGCCTTCCAGTTGATAGATCACTGTGTTCCATTTTTTTGTCTTGTGCTTGCAGGTGTTGCCTAACTGTAAGAGTACAGACTTCTTTAGATAGTTGATAAGGTCAAGGTAGGGAGTGTTTTAGAGTTACGCTGTAGGCAAACTCGCCTACTCTGGGAGTAATCCTCACCAACTTCCCCTCTTAATCTGTATGAATGCAGCCATTTATTTTGGCTGCATTCATACAGATTAAGAGGGGAAGTTATCTCGTTATCTAGAGGTTAAGAAGACAGAGATTAACTGGTTTTTGTTGAAAACTCTTCTTCTCTTGTGAAACTTAGAGATAATACACTGCTTTTGTGACTCACACCCAAATGAGAAGGTTCTATGGAAACAGCATTGACACTCCAGGGTGGACAGAAGGATGGCCAGTGTTTTGGGGTCTAAGGTTATTGTTACACTGTTCAAGAATATTTCTTGGAGTTTAAAACAAATAATAATTTATTCTCTTAATACAGAAACTAGTGAATAGGTCAGGTTGCTAGCATTAGCTGCTGCTGCTCCTTTATAGGCTAATTCTTTTCCTGATTTTTGCTTTACTTTTGGCCCATTTTCTACTCACCTTGATTGTACATCATCGTTTCCCTCCAATAACCATGGTATTACTTCTCCCCATCACACAACTTTAATAAGAGAGTATTTGGCAGCTGTGCATTGCAAATATTAACACTGATAGTGCAGCTATTATTGTTTCTATTTCAAAACCTGTAAAGTGGGTATGAAAATATAAAGATAGATTTATATGAAAAATAATATGAAAATCTGAGTCTTTTTTTTTTTTTTGCTTCACAAAAGTATGAAATCCGTAAAGTATGTAAACTCTTCATCATTCTGATTATTTCCTGTCTCTCAGTTCCCTGTCTGGCTAGTTTTCATATCTTGTTGGTTCCATATTTCTATCACATTTATTGCATCTGTCCCCTTTCTCTACTCCCAAGGCTACTAACCTAGTTCAGGCCCTCTATCACCTGATGACTGACTACTGTAACATGCAACTATTTGGTTTTGCTTTGTCCAGCCTTTCCCTTCTCTAGTCTATTCTGCACATAGCTTCCAAATTGATATTCCTAAAGCACTGATATAAAGCCATGTCACTGTCCTTCACAAGAAAATTCAGTGGCTCTCTTATACCTCTAAGATAAAATGAAAAGGCCATTGTTTGTCATTTAAAAAGCATTTGAGAAATTTGTTCCAGCCTACCTTTTTAGAGGAAGGGTTCTTAATTTTTTTTGAGTTGTGATCCTCTTTGGCAGCCTAGTCAAGCTTATGTGGATCCCTTCTCTGAATGGGTGTCTGTTGCCCAGTTGTCTAGTTGAAGGAAGTGCCAAATTTCAGTTAGAGGTGAAAATAAAGATGTGATTTTTTTTCCCCCATTTAAGTTAATGGATTCCCCTGAAATCTATCCCCAGACTTTATTCACTATCCATTGACCCTAAGTTGAGAACTTCTGTTGTAGAGTTATTTTATGTTACTCCTCCTTATATGCTCTGTAAGCCAGACTTTCTGACTTGCTGTTCTTTCTTCATGATAGATTATTGACTGTTTCCAAGTCTTTTCAGAGGCTGCCTCCTGTACACGAGTGCCCTCTCTCTTATCTGCCTGTTAGAACTTCTGGTTCCATTAAGATCTCAGCTCAGGTGCCAGTTCCCACAAGAGATTTCTAACCCCCATCAAAATTACTATGAATATGCTTAGTATACTTTGTGTTTACTTTGTGAATGTTGTATCCTTTCTATCCTCTTCCCCTTAAGTAGGAAGAAAGGATTGTTCCTTGAGGGAAAGGAATGATTTCATTGTATCCCCAGTGCCTAATTCAGTGCTTTATACATGAGGCACTTATTAAATGCTTTATAAATTGAGTAAAACCAGCCAAGCTCTGCCAGGATATTTACAGTTATTTGATTCATAAAGAACTTTTTTTGGGAGTGTGCTATTGTAAAATGGTGCCCTTTTATTTGTCAATCTCACAGTATGGGAGAACTGGTGAGTTAGAATATGAAATATTTTAAGTTCATTGAATGATATGCACTTTTGTAATGGTAATTATAGGCTCATAGGATTTAGAACTGGAAGGAAACTTGGAGATTAATTTCAGTCCCCTCATTTAAGCTGAGGAAACTGATAATGACTAGAGAGATTCATTACCCAAACTTACTCAGGTAATAAGTAGCAGAGTTGTAATTCAAATCCATGTGTTTCGACTTCAAATCCAGTGCTCCTTTACTGCATGAAAAAACCTTAGTGCTAATTTCAAAACTTACTTTTCTTCTGACTTCACAGACCCTGTACTGTGTAAGTTTTCTGTAGTGCTTATAACAGAGTATAGGACCTTGGACAAATCACTTACCCTAACCTCTCAGTGTTCCATACAACTTTTTAAGTCTAATAAAGTTGCAGAGCAGTGCCAAAATGCATTGGTAGAAGGAGTTTTCATGCTAGGATTTGCCTGTGCCAATGAAGTAACAGCTTTGGATAAAAAAAAAATCATAGAATGTTATAGCAGTAATAGCTATAAACAGTTTGGTGGTCCACAGCATTCTCTTATGATTAATTTTTTTTTAAATTGTAAGTTTAGAATAGAGTAGAATTTTATGATGCTTTTCAGAGAATATCATAGCCTTTTTTTTGCACAATGTAATAACATTTTAAAAAACATCTTTTTTATTTCACTTAGAAATATTGCTTCCCAGACAATAGCCAAATTGAAAGATGTTGCTCGTCGAATTTCATCCTGTCTTGACCATGAGCAATATAGTCAAGACAGATCTGCTTCCCTGGATTTGTTGCTTCGTTTTCAGCGTTTACTTGTCAGTAAACTCTATCCAGGAGACAATGGTGGTCAGGTCTCAAATTCCTTTAGTAAGTAGCTTAATTTTTTAGTAATATTTAAGATGTTTGTCATCTATACTTTTCAATTTGAACTTGGATGTTCGTATTAAATGCTGATTTAAAATTAATAACATTATTTTCTTCTCAGTTTTCCTATTGAACATATCTTCATTAAAACCATTGAACATTTTTACTTAATTGTGCTTTCAAACTGAATGCAGATCATGTCAGAGAATACAAGTTTGTGCTTCTTTAGTAAAATTGTTATTTCAAATTAAGTGTAGTAAACTTATCAGAATTATAATACACATACTGGTGTCAGAGCCTTGGGAACTATCATACTTAGGAAATAAGGAATCATTTAAGTAAGTTGCTCCATCTCAGTAGACTAAGCCTTGCTGCATTTTTTATATTTTTGCATCTAAGTTCTTCTAGTTCTCCATGAATAAGTTTGGTTTTCTAAAAGGTGTACACACACACACACACACACACACACACACACACACACACACACACACGTGTGTGCCACAACCCCCCTCCCCCCCCAGGTTAACAAAACAAGATTTTGTAGATAGGAAAAGATGAAATTGAAGATGTTTACTGGTTTTGACATGGAAAACAACCAAATGGATTAAAAAAATTAGCATTTTGTATGGAAAAAAACTCTTTATTATCACAGGTTAGCAATTTAAATAATTTCATCTAAAGTATAAATATTTTTAATGCTCAAAAGAATTGAGACTTTAAAAAAAAAGCCACACATTATTATATGCCAGGAAATCTGCTAAGCACTTCACAAATATTACCTCATTTGAACCTCACAGCAGACTTGGGAGGTAGGTGCTGTAATTATCCCTGTAATATAGTTGAGAAAACTAAGGCAGACTGAATGCCAGCAAGAGTTTAAGGTTGAATTTGAACTTAAATTTTCCTGATTGTAGGTGTAGCCCACCATCCACTGTACTACCTAGCATTTTTGGAAAATTGCCAAGAATTATTCCAATTTAATAACTTAAATTGGAGAATTTGGAAGTTGTATGTTACAAAACATCTATTATTCCTTTTATTTAGCATTTTAATAACTCTGTCCTAGGTATTGTATAACTAAATATTTAACTGGATTGGTCATGTGATCTAATACATTAAAAGGCCTGACCATATGATCTAAGCATGTAGATAAGACCTATGGGATAGGGAGAATAATTAGGCACTAAACTTAAGTTGATTACTAGTGTAGATGAGAGGAGTACCTAGTACTGAAGTTCTTAACTTGGGATCTGTTGATCCTTTGGAGATCCTTGGATAGATTTCAGGGAGTTAGAGAACTTGAGTAGGGGAAAAAAACTACATCTTTATTTTCAACAACCTCTAACTAAAATTTAGCATACCAGTTATGAATATTCTGAGAACAGATTCATTGGCTTTATCAGACTGCCAAAGGAAGATCCATGACATAAAAAAAAGTTAAGATCCCCTTAGAGAATGATGGTAAAACTTTAATTGGTTATAAACAAAATAGCATAATATAATAATGAATAAAATGCAGTTTGAAATAGAATTCTTTGTTGTGTAATTTTTTCTTCAAGGTCCTGAGCTGTTAGGAGTTGGTTCTTTGCTGAAAAAATATACAGCTCTTTTGTGTACGCACATTGGAGATATACTGCCTGTGGCAACTAGCATTGCGTCTACCAGTTATCGGCACTTTGCAGAAGTATCTCGTGTTGTGGATGGTGATCTAACAGGTAGTTCTTGTAATAGATGAATGCGATTTTTGATTGCTTAGATTTTGACTAATTTCAACATGTCTTTATAATTTTGAATTTTGTTACAGTGACAAAAGACTGTCATTCCTGCTAGAAACATAAGAAATTTTGGTATTGTGACATACAGCCTCTGTAGGATTTTTTTTTTGATGAAATGGAAAGAAATTATTAGTTGGAAATTTAGCCTGATGCCTTTTTATGATGAAAAGAGTACTGATAGGCTCTTAAAACTTTCAGGATAGATGACATATTTAATAGATGTGATTTTTGAAGGAAATTATTTTAGGAAAAATATGTTCTTCCAGCTTTGTAAAATAAAAATTCCATACTTTTTAAGTATCAAATCATGACTTAGTGAAAAGGGAACAGAATCTAAAACCGGAGGTGTTTTTTAGTAACTCAGTTTAAGGGATACTTTGAAATAGCTTTTGTCTTAAAATATTATCTTAGAGCTCACTATATTTTCTTTTTCCTTTAGGTGTTCTCCTTCCAGAGCTCATAGTATCTATTGTCCTCCTCCTCAGTAAAAGTCCTGGATTAATGCAGGAAGCTGGGGCTATTCCTCTCTTGGCTGGCCTACTGGAACATCTGGATAGGTTTAACCATTTAGCACCAGGAAAAGAGAGAGATGATAATGAGGATTTAGCATGGCCTGGAATAATGGGTATGTTGTTTTAACTTAAAGTATTCACAGTCAGAAGTGTGAGAAACATCTTAGTTTGTCATTTGTCATAAAAATCTTTTGTTTAGAAGTAACATTCTAGATACTGAATTTTTTCCCTTGCTTTTTTGTGCAAGGATTATTGTGAAGAGGAGATATATAAGAAGTAATTTTTCTATCCACAAAAAGCATAGTAAGAAATAAAATTTTAGTATGGGATTAGAACTTTACACTATATGTGTATGAATAATTTCTGTTAGTTTTGTTAAATAGTGGAATAGACTAATGAGAGATTCTGAAAATGGGAAGAGTATGAGGGAGTATGAAAATGGAGCGGAGGGTGTGGGATGGTTTGTCTTCAGAGAAATAATAGATTCTTTGCTTTAGAGCATCTCAAAGATATAATCTAGCTTAGAGGTGGAAGGAGGAACTAGGCCAGTATCTCTTTTTACATGCTCAGTGTTAATGATAGCTACTAATCTTATCTTTAACTGTCCTGATAAAATTGTACTTCTTTGGAATGAAACTTGTGGATTGATAATAGTTCCATTCTCTGAATCTTTTGATTATTTTTATTATTTTCATCTTATTAGAGAAATTGTATTATTTGGTGATGAAATTCATTCTGATTATATTTGCTACTTGAAATATAGATGTATCCATTTTATGATTTATACTTTTTGTGTGTTCTTAAATCGAAGTCACATGTCTGGGAGAATCAAGTCTCATGGACTTAGGGACATAGTAAAATGTAAAGACACAAGAAGTCATAACCTAGATTTATAGTTCACTCATCTTGGTACATGATCTTGATTATTTTCACATTTTGTACTAGTAGGTTTATGTATTTACTTTTACTTAATTCCCCTTTAATTATAGGGTACAGCTTAAAAAGTTTATGAGATTAAATTTGTTTCTGAAAAAATTTGTTTCTGAAAAAAAAAGCTTGTCTTAGAATCAGGGATGCCAGAATTCAGCATTGAGTTCCCTTTTCAGTGTTAATGATTTTTTTCCTTTGGCAATCTCATTTACCTGCACTGCTTCATTTATCATGTCTAATCATGTCTATGTAAATGACTCATAAGAAAGCTTTGACTGTTGTCCTGAGCATCAGACCCTTACCTGGATGTCTCACTTGCATCTCAGGTGTGTCCAAAATCAAATTACTTTTTTGTTTTTCCAAAACCTACTTTTCCTTTTGTCTTAGTGGCAATGTCTTTCAACTAGTCTGCTGTTTTTGAAATCTTAATATAAATATTTACTCTTCTTTTTCCTCTACTTGCTGTATCCAGTCAGTTAACAAATCCTGTCTGTTCTGTGTTCATAATATCTGTCATATCTGTCCCCTCTTCTTTTATCTAATTGCCACTATATCAATTTATATGCTCATTGTTGTCTTCTTGGACAGACCTTCTTGTGTCCATTTTCCTTTTTCTCATATATAGACTTGATTCTCTCAGTCTTTTGTTGTTGTTTTTTTTTTACATTTACTTTTGGAAACTTTAAAGACTTTAAATTAAATTTATTTTGTAAATAATTAAGATGTCCAAAATTTATTTCTGGGTCATTTGGGAAGGAATTTGTGTGTATCTTATTTCTGTTTTCATTTTCATGGTAGTTTATGGCTAGTCAGCACTGCTGCATACTGCAGCATTTACTTTATTGTTTTCTATGAGAAGTTCTGTTGACCAATTCTAGACCGTTCTATTACCGTTTTCCCCCCTCAATTTGCTATTTTCTTTATAATGTAAGTTTCACGATGAAAATATAGTGTGTGCATCTTAGCAATGAGAGATATTTTACCACATTTTTCCTTTCCTGTTCAGGGTCATTTTTTACTGGTCAAAGTTGTAGGAATAATGAGGAAGTAACACTTATACGTAAAGCTGATCTGGAGAACCACAATAAAGATGGAGGCTTCTGGACGGTGATTGATGGGAAAGTGTATGATATAAAAGACTTTCAGACACAATCTTTAACAGGCAATAGTATTCTTGGTAAGATGTAATTTTTAACTTCATAATCAGAAATTGTATCAACTGTCGTTTTATAGAGAACATTTAGATTATTTACTTTATAGATCATCTAGTACACCTTGATGTGTCCATGGCTTCAGAGTATTTATGCAGTGCCAGTCAGATTGGGGCTAAGCACCTCTCTTTCATTATTCTTCATTCATTCATTCTTGAGTTTACCTTAGCCTTAATTAGGAAGAGTCTTTAGATATTCCCTGTTCTTAGGATGTTGATAAATATCTCTGTCAAACACTAATCCTTATATTAAGGCTGGAATCTAAGCAGTTAGGTCTATAAATATTTTTGAAATGGTACTCCTTTTTTATAATTATTGGCATTTCCATCTCTTGTTTTTTTGGTCCTTTTTATTATAGCTCAGTTTGCAGGTGATGACCCAGTAGTTGCTTTGGAAGCTGCTTTGCAATTTGAGGATACAAGGGAATCAATGCATGCATTTTGTGTTGGCCAATATATGGAGGTAAAATTTGAGTTGAGTAAATGTCATATTGCATCTCTGTTTGGTGAAATTTGTTTTTAGTTTTGTGATATGATTTATGTAACAAATTGTCATCAGTAGTAATTTAACACGTGTTTTCTTATGTAAGCTTATCGTTAAGACAACCTAAAATACGGTGGTGTGCTAATTATTTATTTAAATTTATTTAAATTATTGGTAAAATGATACTTAATGTGGAAGATGTGAGTATTTTTCAGAAGAAATGTAATTTGTATGCCTTTTTGCTTAAATGTTCTATTCTTAAGTTATATGGAAAGTTGGATTTATACTCAAGAATGAAAAAAATGTGTGCCTGTTCTTATCTTGGGATACAGCAATTCATTCCAGTTCAGCACAGTATTATTGTCATAGTTGGTATAACCAAGAATGTTGGAGAATTATTTAGTCACTTCTTTTAAAAGATATTTTGATTTTTGGTATTACTGTATAACTTGAGAGCAAAAAAGCATTATATGTCGTAACAGTTAAGGTAGGCAGTGTTGCTCTATAGAGGATAATTATTCTGGATGTGAAATTGCTAAGTTACTTCCTGCAGAAGATTTCTATGAAGTTAATGAATATTTATGCTGAACCTTTCCTTTACTTAAATAACTTTTTATAAAGCATGAATAATAAAACCCAAAGACTATCACCTTTGGCTTACTTAGAAACTTTTCTGTAAGTAAAACTTTATATTAGAGGATTAGCAAATGAGTAAAGTTTAGTTTTTCTGTTTTTTGACAAATTCATTGTCGAATGAATAAATCATCTTGAACCTGATTAATACTTGACTCTTATTTGGAAAGGGTTCCATTTTTAGTAGAGCAGAAACTGCTTATTCATTTGATGTCTTTGTCCACATTTAGTGGAGGAGAGTAGTAATATGTAAGTATATAGTTATTTTGGTTTCCACAGGGTTGCTGCAGAATGTAACCATTTTATGCAAGGTATATGCTGAAGAACTAGGTACTTTAGCCCTAGGAACTTTTTCTGTTTCTTGAGTAATTTTCTAATGTAAATGTAACTGTAGCTTCATTTTGATTTATAATAAAAATGTGCATTTGATATATGCCATCAAATTAAGGTGCTTTAAACTTTCAAATAACATGCAGAAAAGTTAATTCTACCAGTGTAGCACACTATTATTTTTAGAAAACTGTTGTCTTCACGAACAATGGTATGAGTGAGTAGGAATCAGGAACCCAAGTTGAGTTTTTAGACTAGTTGTTTTTTAATGTAAATTGTGAATTTTTTTCATGTTTATAATTTTAAATTAAATCTATATTCTCAAGTTGATGATGGATTTTTTTCATTTTACTAGCCTGACCAGGAAGTGATTACAACGCCAGACCTTAGCAGTCTCTCTTCACCTCTCATAGATCCAGAACGAAATCTGGGTCTCCTTCTTGGACTTCATGCTTCCTATTTAGCAATGAGCACACCACTGTCTCCTGTGGAGGTTGAATGTGCCAGTAAGAAAAATTTTTCTTTCTTTGAATTAAATATTAATCAGCATATTAAATTGATCTTAGTATCAATTTACCATTAAGTAGCATTATGGAAGAGGAGGTATTGTTAATTAGTAAAAATTGTGATTAAGTTACTCTTATATTTAGGAAAATAAAGACTATGCAAATTTAAATTTGAAGTGATATCAGAACGATAAACATTAGAATACAATTAGGAATGAATCGAATCTCTTAAACATGATTACAAAAATGGCCTAACTTACAAACTATCAAGGAGTACCTACTTTTGAATGTGCTAAAATTATTATCATATCCCTGCTCCAATTTTATTTATTTTGATGAAGAGCTCAAGATAAAAATGTTATGTGATAGTGATAATTATCTAATTTAAAGTAACCCTCACTTCTCCCTGATTTGTAACTGATTTGCTGCATCAAGTGATGGAAACTATGTTACTTAAACACTTATTTTAATGATAGTTTTTCATGTATCATTGTATATTTATGGTTACTGTCAGTTTTTGTATTATCACTTGTTCTGGTTGGTATGAGTTAAAATTATGTGAGATAGATGATCCTGAAAAATAGTTGTCCTTCCACTAAGTAGTTTTTCATCTACAAAGAAGTGATAATTGACCTCTCCTACCAAAGTACTGTCAATTGAAAGTAACTGTAGTATTCCCTTGGCATATTACGGATGATTGCCTTGTGAGTATTGTAAAAGATAATTTTGTGGAGGTACATAAGATCAGTTAACAGATAAAGGTGCCAAGATAGGATGTAGAGTGACTCACTTGTCTGTTACCATTTTGCTGTATGCAATTAAGAACTGAATTTACATGTCTTTCAATATGTCAAAAATGTTGACATTCTTGTGTCATGATAAAATTCCATTTCTTCTCATGTTTTGCTCCTTCTGTGCCCTTATCATAAACACTAATTAATCTGTCTGCCTCTGAGTACTTTCTCAGGCTGTTACCCCTGCTCACACGTCACTGCCTCAGTCATTGCCTTTGCATTAATTGGCTGTCCCCCATGCTTGAAATGTGCTGCTTTCTTTTTTCTCCTGTAACAGCCCTAGATTCTTTGGAAGCTCAGTTTAAGCACTGCCTTCTACAAGAAGCCTTCCTCATTCCTCTGAGGTGCAGTTGTCCCTCCTCCCCCAGTTTTCTTATATCTTTTTTGCATATAGTTATATGTAGTGTATGTTGTCTTCCCAATAGATTGTTAGGTCCTAGAGAGCAGGGGTGTTCACTTTTTTCTTTGTATTCCCAGCTCCTACCTCAGTGGAACATAATCGTTTGATTGACAGTGTGCAAAAACAGTTGCTTGTTGGCATATTTGCTTTCTTCCTACATGACTTGTCTGCCTTAACATATGTCATTTCTTTCATATGAAAAGCTTTTCCCATCCTTTTTTTTTAGTCTTCATACTTCCGTACTCTAAAACTCAGTTCAAGATTGTCAGCTTTTTCCTACAAAGTGTTTCCTCAGAATTCATCTTACTATGTTTACTTAATACCCCAGGCAAGGCTTTTTGAGGGGTCTGGATCTGTGATTTATTTCATTGGTACTGGTATCGAAACTCCTTCCACTCATTAAGATTGGTAGCCTGTTTCTTACAGTTTTAGTGGCTTGGGTGACTTACCTATGTTCACATAGTTAGTATGTATCAGAGGTAGGTCTCCCAACTCTTGTCTTCCCAGTCCAGGCTGACCCAAATCAGGGCTTATCTACTCATTTCATTTTATTTTATTTATTTTACAGTATATTAAAATTCATTTGTATTTTCCTTTATAAGTATTCTTAATATCTCTTTGCATATCAACCGTTACTTGATAAATCTTGAAAACAAGGGCAGTAGATTAGTTTCTATTATTTTTGGGCCAGAAACAGTGCTCTTCACAGGCTGTGAAATAATTGAATGTTTTTGATTCCAAATGCAGCTGTTTGAGCCTGCTCAGTGTGTAGTTTTCAAGGCACATAAATAATACCTCCACATATTCCTGTTGTATTTTAAGGTTTACATAGCACTTTGCACACAACAAGGACTTAAGATAAGTGGGGAAAGTATAATTATCTTCATTTTACGTATGAATAAACTGAAATTTAAAGTGGCAGAGCAATTTGCCTTAGAGTCAATAGCTAATAAAAACTGAGATTTGAGGCCAAGTCTTCTGATGTCAAGTCTAGTACTTTTTAGACTACACCCCAATGATTAATGCCCCTGCGCCCTCCCCAAGGTAAAGAATATAATTGCTTACTAATGTGTCTACATTTTCTTCTTAAAATTTGTTTCTGTATTCCCCAGCGTGGCTTAAGTCATCTATATTCTCTGGAGGTTTGCAAACCAGTCAGATACATTATAGTTACAATGAAGAGAAAGATGAAGACCATTGCAGTTCTCCTGGAAATACCACTCCGAACAAATCTAAACTCTATTCCCATAGATTGACTTTGAGTGATCATTCCCAACCATTTTTGCAAGCCATTGCAGACAATAACATTCAGGATCATACTGTGAAGGTAATATTATTCTCATGATTAGTGTTTTAATTAATTGAGAAAAGTGTTTAAAGATACCCACATCAGCCATTTAATAATATTTAGTTTTACTTTGTTATGCCACAGGCACTTTTCTATCATTGATTTCTATATACTCTTTTTTGGGGCTCATTTAGGTAATTTATTTTGTATTTTAATTAAATGAGAGGGAAGAATTTTTTGATAATGACTTTGGTTTTATTTTCAAGTAAAGTTTCAAAGTATTTCAGATGCCTGGCACCAGTATAGGTATCAGAGTATATGAAATATTTAAGATTATATAATTTTATAGTGATACCTATTAAGAATTTAGGTTTAATTGTTTCTGTTTTTCAGGATTTTTTATGTCAGATAGAAAGGTACTGCAAGCAGTGCCATTTGACTACACCAATAACATTTCCTCCTGAGCATCCTGTGGAAGAGGTGGGGCGTCTACTGTTATGTTGTCTTCTAAAGCATGAAGATTTAGGTATTAAAATTTTGGTCTTAAATGTACTCCAAGTATATTTTTGACTAACCTTACTTTTATGCTAACGGCTCATGTTATGTTTTTTAAAATGCCTTGTGTAGGTCATGTGGCCTTATCTTTAGTTCACCCAGTTACACTTGGTGTTGACCAAGTTAAACACAGAACGTTGCCTAAATCTGTAGTGGATGTTTGTAGAGTTGTCTACCAAGCAAAATGCTCACTAATTAAGGTAAATGTATGTGCCATTTATTATCAGTGACTATATATTTCTTCTTTATCTTCTGGTTTTATGTAAAAAAAAAATAATTGACTGTCTCTTTTCCCTTCCCCTCTCAACCTCCATGTGTTTAACTTATAGACGCATCAGGAGCAGGGGCGTTCTTATAAGGAAGTGTGTGCTCCTGTCATTGAACGTTTGCGATTCCTTTTTAATGAATTGCGTCCTGCAGTCTGCAATGACCTCTCAATAATGTCCAAACTCAAACTTTTAAGCTCTTTGCCTCGATGGAGAAGGATAGCTCAGAAGATAATACGAGAGAGAAGGAAAAAAAGAGGTAAGAATATAAGGAAAGTGAGAAAATATTGTCAAACATTTTTTTTCTTGATTGTAAGTATTTTTTTTTTTATTTGGGGGAGGGGGTGGGGAGGCAAGATCCTTCCTTGGTTATAATTTTCAAATAATAAGTACTCATTAACTGTGATGTAAATTGGCATATAGCCTTAACTTTCTTATATATGCTTGTGATAGAGGTAGAAATCCTGCTTATTTATGTAAGTTACTTAATAATGTAAAAAAACCTTTAAATTTCTGTTCTTGAGCTATATTATAGAAATCATTTATTATTTTAGATGATTACTTTTTAGAAAGTAAATTCAAAATGATATAATTTATCACAATCTTAAGATTTTTTATTTTTAAATTTAATAAATTTCATTATGAATAATTTTTTAAAATTATGTGTGTACTGGTAGTTGACATCTAGGTGAACTTAGTATAATTGGATTGAACCTTTGGGATTTTTTTTAATACCTGATATGGTCTAATCTGCATTTTTTTGAAGGGAAAAAAGTATGTTAGTGATATCTTTTATTAATAGTTGTATGTTCCTCTTGAAAGGTGTTTTTTTACCCCGGAGTCTTCAGTTCTTGTGTCTCTTAATCTCTGTAGTATTTTGTACTAAAGTTATATATCTTTGTGAGAGTTCCCTGTGTTCTTTTTTAATATTCTTACCCATTTAATACTCAGTCTACTTGCATCTTCTGTTGTGTTCTTTGGGACTCCCACACTGTTCTTAATTCTTCTGTATCATTTCAATTCAAAAAATATTTATCTAATTTCTGCTCTGTGTCTAGCACTGGGGATATGAATAAGAAACATGACCTGTCTCAGTCCTCAAGGCAGTTTGCCCTCAGAGGACGTAGGTTGAAATCTTGAAAATTATTACTCTTGTGACATTAGGTGAGTCACTTCAGCTTTCTGTGCCTTAGTTTCCATCCATCAAATGAGAAGATTGGATTAGATGACCACTGAAGTCTCTTCTACTTTTAAAATTAGGATCCTGTGAGATCCTACAGTCTGGTAGGGCATATCATGTGTATCCAAATAAATATAATACAAGGTAGATTATAATAGACGTAAAGGAGACAACACTTCCAGCTGCAGAGAGCTAGAAATGCCTCATAGAAGAATGGTACCTTAATTGTGTCTTGAAAGATTTTAACTGAGATGAGGAAGATGTGCATGTTAGCCATGGAGGGATGACTTGCTTGAGGTGCATGTATAAGATGATTATGGTAAGATATCAGAGAATAGCTTGTAGTCCTATTTTGTTGGAATAAAGTGTCTGAAGTGGGGAGTAATATGAATAAAGGAGCGTAAGATAGGTTACACCCAGATTTAAGAAAGTCTTTAATATTGCATTAAGGAATTTTTATTTTTTTTTCATAGCAAGGGATAACATTTTTTTTTTTAATCAGAAAATAGATCTTTCATTAACAAATGAAGATGGCCTGGAAAGGGGAGACTTTTGTACATAGATAGTATGTGTGTATTTGTGTGTATGCACAAATGTAGAAGTGTGTTTAAACACACACACACACACACACACACACACACACACACACACACACACAGCCTTTCCTGATAAAACATAATAAATTCCTTGGGTACATAGATTTTTACACTTTTGTCTTTGTATCCCCAGTACCTCATTCAGTGCCTTGCATATAGTAGTTGCTTAATAAATACTTGTTGGTTGATCAATATTCCTTTAGCCAATCAGTTATGACTGCTGTAAGTGATACTGTTTATGTAGAATAAGTTCATTTAAGGTCAAGTGTAAGATGCTTGTGGGACAGCGAGGTGGGATATGTCCAGCACCCCTCCTATTCTCTCGAATTAACTGAAAAATGGCTTTCTCTGTCTCTTGATTTCACTCTGTCTCTTGCTGGTTGGATGCAGGCTGCTCCTTCTGTTCTTTACTGATTCACAGAACATGGAAGGAGAGAGTTCATTCTTCTGCCTTCCTCAGTGACTCAGGTTTTCATAATTTTCCTATTGCATTCCTGGGTAACTCAATTAGAGATTGCTGTTTTCTGATGAATTGTCAAAGAGCCTGTTATTGGAATTAATGTCAGTCTTTGTACTTTTGACACCCGTTATCTTACTGTTGCCTTGTATATATTACCTTCATTATTCTGAATTCTGAAATTCTAATCTTGAATCACAATCTCCTATACTTATATTTTCTCAATTTTCACTCATTCTGAATTTTCATTTCCCTCATAGTCATCTTCCTACCATTCTGTCCTTCATGTTCTCCAATTTATTTTCTCCCACTCTTGTTTCACTTGCTTCCCTACCTTGTCTTAGCTACTTAAATTGTGTGAATGGATATGATGGGGCTCCACTGACCACATCCACTATTAATTGCAAGGTTTCATGGCATAATGGATGGAGTTTTGAATATGGTGTCAGGAAGATCTAGGTTTGGATCCAACTTGACACTTGTCAGCTTAGTGATCCTGTGCAAGTCATTGAGTCTCACTCAGCTTCAGTTTCACTTTCTGCAAAATGGGGATAATAGTAGCACCTATTTCACAGTTCTTGTGAGGATCAAATGAGATACTATATGTAAATAATGTAATATATGTTAACCTTAAAGCATGATGTGAATGTTTGCTGCTGCTGTTACTGTCACTTTACTGTTAATTCTTGACCTTGGGTAGTTAGTACTGGCCTGTTGAATATTGATGAAGAAAGTAATAATTATACCGATTTCACTCATTATAAAGTTTTGTTGCTTTTAACCCCGGATGAATGGCCTTGACTCCTGTTTGACAGTTTTTATTTAGATCTTATTTGATCATTTTTCAGATTCTCCACAACTACTCTTCCAAGACCTCATTCATAACAAATGATTTTTGTCTTTTATGAAGAAGATTGATGCCATTTTAAATGTGCTCCCTTAACTCCCATGTGTCATCAATTTTATTTGAGTCACTGGTTTCCTGATTCCTTGCCCCAAGGCTAAACCATTCATTTTTGTCTTTGAGCTTGTCACTTCTGCCTCTTCTGGGACCATAAACCATGAATCATCCTGATTTTCAGTTTTTCTTAAACATGTTCAGATCTCCAGAATCCTAAAACAAACTACTTTAACTCAAACTTTCAGCCGTTGTCCATCTCTTCCTTTTCACTTTCATACTTTTCGCATATAATTTTTCCTTTTTTGGAACTTGACTAGCACCTCAGGGTCCTCTCAGCTGATAATGCCTCCTTCCTCCTTCAGATAATCGTGTATATACTTGGATGTATGTATTTTGAGGACAGGGACAGGTTTTGTCTTTGTATTTCCAGAGCCTAGTATAATGCTTGGCACATTGTAGGATATTAACTAATACTTGTTGATTTATGCCACTTCAGGTTCTCTTAAATATTTATCACAGTTCATTGGAATTCACATAAATTCGTAGTCTTATTTTTCTGACAATCAACCTGATTGATTTAAACCCTGAAGCTATATTTCAGAGAGAGCTTCTGAAATAACTTTTGACTTTGTTATTCAAGTCTTTTGATTATGTAAGTTAATTTTAACGAAATTTTAATGTCCTAGATCTAGATTCAAATTTAAATATTTCCAAATTCAAAGGACAATTAAATTATAAATTATAATTAGATACATTATTAAATGATAATGTAGTGATTTTTTTTAACATAGTACCCAAAAAGTCAGAACCTACTGATGTAGAAGAATCTAAGATTGGAAATGAAGAAGGTGATTTAGAAGAAGCATGTATTCTACCACATAGTCCTGTATCTGTAGATAAAAGATCCGTTCCAGTTAAATCACCTAAGGTATGTTATGTAAGGATGTTGTTCGACTTTGCAGTTTACTGAATAGAAAAGTAGTAATTTAGGAAAGGAAAGTGCCATTTGGTATTCTAATTTTGTTCTTAGACTCTGAAATGAGTATGGCATAATGCTTTGTATATTGTAAGCAGTTAATAAAAATTGATATAGTTGTTGAATGAAATTTAGTTTAGTGACATTGCTGTACTAAAAAATATGGGTAGTAGTACCATATCTAATAGTAATAATAATGATAATAATAATCACCATTGTTATTTTGTTCTCTTTTTTGATGCTGTTTCCACCATTTCATTGCATAATATGCAATGAGTAGTAATTCTGAGAAATTATTCTAATTATTAAAGCATATTATTCATCATCTTCACTGACACATTTTATGAATTGCAAAACACTTTCACTTTGTTAGCTTATTTGATTCTTAAAACAACCGTGAGTTAGATTTTATTGATATTTTCCCATTTTGTAGAAGTTGAAAGAAACCCCAGGAGTTTTAAACTGAATGTAGGAATAGAAACAAGTGTTTGTAGTAAGAAATGTTTTTTTTTTTTAGTTTCATAATAAAAGCTTTTTTCAATATTTTGCAGATATTTTATGAAAAATATATTTGTTTGCTTTGTGTATTTCAGAATTCTTGAATAGTATGGAAAATTGTCATTCATGATAAAAGTATATTCACATGATTATATAGATTTTGATTTGAATGTTGGGATTTTTTTTGAAGTAAACTTAATGAGATGATATCATAGTTTAAAAATTTTAGAACAAAAGTCAGTAATGACATTTAAAACCAATAGCAGTAACTGTTTGTATTTTTAAGGATAAATGGCAGCCACTTCTGAGTACAGTCACAGGTGTTCACAAATACAAGTGGCTAAAGCAGAATGTTCAAGGCCTCTATCCTCAGTCTGCACTGCTGAGCACCATTGTTGAATTTGCACTTAAAGAAGAGCCAGTCGATGTGGAAAAGATGAGAAAGTGCTTACTCAAACAGGTAACACTTGTTAAGAACTTGTTCCTGCTATGTGTTTGGTAATTTACAGAATCTAAAAGCCGAATATTTATATTTTTGCAGTTGGAGAGAGCAGAAGTTCGTTTGGAAGGCATAGACACAATTTTAAAATTGGCAACCAAAAGTTTCTTGCTTCCATCTGTGCAATATGCTATGTTCTGTGGATGGCAAAGACTTATCCCAGAAGGAACCAATATAGGGTAAAATTCGGCATTGTTGTATTTATTCCTCAGGAAAATTATGTTCTAAAGAGGAATATGTTTATATTAGGATTTAAATTGACATAAAGTAATTATTTTTTAAAGGGAACCACTTACAGATTGCTTAAAGGATGTTGATCTGATTCCGCCGTTTAATCGAATGCTGCTGGAAGTAACTTTTGGAAAGTTGTATGCTTGGGCCATTCAGAATATTCGAAATGTTTTGTTGGATGCAAATGCCAGATTTAAAGAGCTAGGTGAGCTTTGATTTACTTTGCCAAGATAAGTCTGCTTTTCAAAATAATTATCTTCACACTGATATAGAAGTACATAATTAAGAAAATAGCATTATATATTCTTGCTATTTGGTTAGTTGTTATTAAACCTACAAATAGTAATGTTTGTGTTTTGTTGATTTAGATACTTTAGTAACTTGATTTATTACCCTGTTTTTACTTTGTTTACCTGTTTTTTATTACCCTATTTTAAAAGCTTTTAGCTTTTTATCTCCAGGATTGTAAACTTTAAAAAAAAAAAAGTCAACTTCACACTTAAAATATTTAATTATAAAATTTCAAAAGTCTCAGTTCTATCATTCTGTTTCTGTTACTAGCTTTGTGAAGGCAGGAAACAGTATTTTATTTCTTATTTGTGTCTTAAGGTGCTTAATCCAGTACCTTTTACTTATTTAGGAAAATGTTTTGAATGAAAATTAATTGAATTAGGGGCAGCTAGGTGGCACAGTGGATAGAGCACCTGCCTTGGTATCAGGAGCACCTGAGTTCAAATTTGGCTTCAGACACATAACATTTACTAGCAGTGTGACTCTGGGCAAGTCACTTAACCCCAACTACTTCACCAATAAAAAAAAAATGAATTGCAGAGAAGTTGTTATAGTGAATGAAGGCATCAATTAAGGAAACTTCTGTTATGTATCTATGAAAAATGAATATTTCTTTGGCAAATGGCTTTCTACCCTTTGGTGAAAATGTGGGTTTTTAAATATCATTATAGCTTTGTAATGAAAAATGACAAAGATACGGTTATTTTGTTTTTGGAGTCAAGATTATAATACTACTTTTTCCGTGCTGATAAAATGTGGACAAATGAACACATAGAAAACATTTTTATGGGAAAACAAATTAACTAGAGAGAAATAGTGTGGTATGTAGTGGAAAGAACACTAGATTTGGAGTCAGAGAGTCTAGATATATCGCTTACTACTTCTGTGGCCTTGTGTAAGTTACTTAACCTCAGCTCTAAATTATCATTCTGTTTTTCTCTGACTTGTCTTTTAGTTTTGTAACTACAAGTTAACAAAATTATGTTTGCTTTTTAACTAAGCCATTTGTTAGATAATCTTGTATAGAATCTTGGCATTGAGGCTAGTAATGTTTTAGGTTAGAATGGGATTTTATAGCTTAGGTTGGGGGACTGTTAATAGTTAATATAAGTGTTTAAAGGTCTTCTGTATTATAGTGTGGAGCAGAGGTGCATAACCTTCATCTGTGAACTTATTTTAAAAGTGCTTTGATTATTATATTTTAGTATAATGAATTTTCTTTGTAATACTGTGCATATTATGTATTTTAAAACATTCTGGCAGGGGTTTCATAGATGTCATGGCTTGCCAAAGGAGTCTTGTGACATGAAGTTAACTCCTGGTTGAAGGGAAAATAATTATGGAGATAATTCAACTTTACTATATAACTCAGTCTATGTATCATGTAATTGTAGACTCTAATAAAGAGAGAACATTTCTTGTATTCCCTGTGAACCTTTTAAAGAGTATTTTTACAGACAGTGTCCATGATGATAGTGGTAGCTTTTTGAAGATCCTCCCCCTCCCTTTCTTTCCTTCTTCTCTTCCTCCCTGTTTGGTGTGGTAATCTAATAAGAAGAGAAGTTAATGGCATTTAGTTATGACCTGTAGTCAGAAGCTGGCACCAAATTTTCTGACTTAACATAATTTCTTGACTTGACATAATTTAGATTTTTTTTTTATTCTGGGTCCTGATAACTGTTCACCAAGTGTGGAAGGAACCTTGACTTTCATATCTGTAACGTCATGGAATTGAAATATATGATTTAGATCTCTTCAAATTCTAAAATATTCTTAGATGTTTATATATAGTTAATTTAATACTTTTAGAGTTAACATGTCCTTACAATCTTAGATCTCGTATTCGAAACACCTAATGTACCTATCATAGTACAGTAATATTTATGAGTCAATTTTAGGGATAACTGTGAAAAAAAGTAAGTAACTTAGTTGGAATGTAAAAGGGATACTAAGAAACAGGAGGAGTAAGAACTATAACTAGGGGAGACAAGTGTGTAAGAGGAAAAATCAGTAAGGTTCTTAGAAAGATATAAGGGATTTGGAGCTTTTTGATGGCTATACTTCCCATGTTATATAGGGCAAAAAAATGGCATTTGACCAGTAGGTAGAAATTGAGTTTTTTCTCTCTTTTTAATGTATATTATTGTTATTTATATTTCATATATTTTAGCCTACTTAAAGATATTCTGATTCTTAACCAGGTATCCAGCCTGTTCCTCTGCAAACCATTACTAATGAGAATCCAGCAGGACCAAGCCTTGGAACCATTCCACAAGCACGTTTTCTCCTGGTTATGCTCAATATGCTCACCCTTCAGTATGGTGCAAACAACTTGAATCTTCTTTTGAATTCTGGCATGCTAGCATTGACTCAAACAACATTGCGATTAATAGGTAGACAGCCTTTTGGATTTTTTTTTAGTGGTGGTTTGTGAAATCCAGGGTTTTGACTTTGGCAATATTTTTACATTGTAGCTTTTTGCATTTTGTAGGCAAACTAATTTGCCTTGGTTTATTTTAGAGATTAATGATTGTGTACCTTGTCCAAAATTCAAATCCCTGCAATACAGGGGGATATGTACTTTATTATGGATGATAATATTTTTGTTTGACTACTTGTAATTTTGTTATTTTATCCATTAAAATGAAAATTTATAGAATTACTATCTCAGACATTTAAAAGAAATTATGATCACTAACTTTCAGAGGTGTTACATGAAGGAAGGGGGGGACTATTTTCAGTAACCAGAGAGAGGAAAAGAGATATTCTTGTTTCATATCACTTGAAATTTAGCTTTGGCTTTAAGGAAGAACTTTTAAAACTAATATAAACATGAATATTAAAGGAGTCTGTTAAATCTCCTTCTTTGGAGATAGATAATGATGAAATAGTGATTTGTCTAGGAGATTTAGATGCTCTGCTCTAAGTAGGAGGTACTGTATGAAAGTGAAAAACAAGACCTCTTTTTAGTTTTACCATATCACCTCAGGTTTTCAGGTAAAATTTATATAAGTGACTAGTATATCCTTGAGTAAAAAATTTAAAGTTTTAGTAACCTGCACTTGTAATTTGTTAAATCATTTACAATTCACATTAAGAGATTTACCTTGTTATTTTGAGATTGAGATCTAGAAAAGACTAGTTTGCTCTTGAAGTTAGTATGGAAAGTTTTTGATTATTTGAGTAGAATTATTTAATGTGGTTTCATAAAGAACAATTTAGTGGTGATACTAATTAGTCTGCATTTTTTTTTTGCCTTTTAAAGATGGACTGGAAATAAATTGAAATACCTTTAAAACTTTTTCATTGCAGTAATTTTTGCAGTGGAAATAGATTTAATGCACTCAGGATAATTATGTAAAACAAGAATTATTGTCTACTTTTACATCATTTTTACCAGGTGGTTACTCAATATTGTTTAAACAACTGATTGCAATTCTTTGGTCAGGTCCTAGTTCTGACAATATTGAAGAAGACATGAATGCTTCTGCCCGAGGAGCTTCAGCTACTGTTTTGGAAGAATCAAGAAAAGAAACCACCCCAGTGCAACTTCCTGTTTCAGGGCCAGAACTGGCAGCAATGATGAAGATTGGTACAAGGGTTATGAGGGGAGTGGACTGGAAATGGGGAGATCAGGTATTAAATGTGACTGTAGTATCTTCTTCTTCTTCTTCTTCTTCTTTTTTTTTTTTTTTTTGCTTTTTGGCTAGGCAGTTGGGTTAAGTGACTTGCCCTGGGTCACACAACTAGTAAGTGTCAAATGTCTTAGGCCAGATTTGAACTCAGGTCCTCCTGACTCTAGGACCAGTGCTTTATTCACTGCGCCACCTAGCTGCCCCTGCAGTGTCTTCATACCTGTATATGTAAGCGCTAGTAAATTTTAGGTGGTAATAAAAAAAAAAACTCCTTTTTCTGTATAATTTATGGTATAAACAGCCCAGAATATAACAACTCCAGCTCTCTTTGTGGTTGATAGAAGAGACATGAGCTAAAAACATTTATTTGTGACTAAGGGGTAAATAATATCAAAGGAAGGAGTGGACAAATAAATAATATCAGGGACACACTGAAGTGGAACTTGGAGCAGTATGGCTTAACTGTAGAATTTCGGAAAACAGCAGTAATAGCAGCAGCTTTCCTCTCTTCTCCCTAGTCAATCCACCTTCACTCTGGCCTCCACCCTCTCATCCCCACATTTTCAAAGATCAAAACATTCTCTTCACAAAAATTCTGTGAATTTGATAGTACATTATCTCTGTTTCACAGATGAGGAAACTGAGGCTCTAAGAAGTCCATGGTGACTCAGTAATAATAATGTGCAGGAGACTGAATTTGAACCAGGTCTCCAGACTCCAAAGCTATCATTCTTATTGTTTTGCTGTGCTGCCTCAAGTTACAGCTAAAAGACAAGGTATCTCTTTCTGTGTACAAAGGCATCAATGCCACAAATTAGGGGACATTTTTCATATATTAACATTTTAGAAAGAATTCTTGGACCTATCTCAGACCTGCAAACAGGGATACCAGGAGGTAATAATATTTATGCTTCGAAAAGATAATTGTGGGTGAACAACTGCTCTGTGATAAGAAGCAGTGCTATAAAAATTGCTTCATTCCTCAAAGAAAATGGAGGGCACTTCTTAAGACAGCAGATGGAGCCTCCATTTAAGAAGTGAATTCTCTACAGAAGGGAAAGAGTGTGAGAGGGAAGGTAAAGATTGTTTTAAAACAGGGATTAACTATAAGAAGGCCAGAAACAATAGGGCAGAAAGGAGAACCTTTCTCCCTTTATTATCTCTCCCTCCCTTCCCTCCGCCATCCCTGTTGATAGGAGGTTTATGATTGAAGAGAAGCTTCAGGAGACTAGTGACTCTCTTAGGATAGTTACCCTTATGTGGCTTTTAAGTTTGTCTCTTACATGCTTTGAATCCCCAGTCTTTGTATGGACAAACTATTTGTAGTCTGTAGTCATGTAGATGTAGAAATCTCAGAATATGACCTATGTTTAGAGTTATGAGAATGCTTCTCCCTCAAATTTTTCTTATATTAGCTCTATAGAAAATTATATTTTGGACTTGGAGCCAGGATGGACTTAGGTTCACATCCCACCTTGGAGAAATCACTTAACTTCTGATCCTGAGTTTCCTGGTGTATAAAATGAGTAGGTTAGACTAGACTGCCTCTAAAGTCTCTTTGAGATCTAAATCTTTGAACGTTTGAATTTATAGACAATTTTTGAAAAATTTTTTATAGAATGTGAAGATATTATTAGTCATGGAAATAAATATTCTTCTAGTGGCATATATACACATATATACACATATTTATAAAGCTAAATTTCTGTTTTAAATTATTTTATTATTAATTTAAAGTCCCAGAATAAACATACATTCAAAAGTTCTTACATTTAAAAATATATATTCTAACGTTAATGCTAACCTTTTTGTTATTCCCTTTATGTCTTCTTTTGACACCTGTCTGTTTACGTCCCTAAACATGTATCTAAAACATAGCAGTATTGTGTGTAATCTGAAAATTAAGATTTTTTTTTTTACTTCTTCATGGTTTCATTTTCTTTTTCTTGTCTTAGTGCAGTTGGTCAGATTTCTGTGCTTTTGATACTATGTAAGAAGAATGAAAAAATATGTATATATACTCCATGTAAAGATATTGGAATAGAATGGAAAAATGTTAAGTTACTATGCTATACTGAAGCTGTGGTATTTAATTTTCTTCTTTCCTTCTCAGGATGGCCCACCCCCAGGTTTAGGTCGTGTGATTGGTGAATTAGGAGAGGATGGATGGATAAGGGTCCAGTGGGATACAGGCAGTACCAATTCGTACCGAATGGGGAAAGAAGGAAAGTATGACCTCAAATTGGCTGAGCCCCCACCTGCAGCTCAGCCCACAACAGAGGACTCAGATACTGAGGATGATTCTGGTTAGTAAAAATAGCAAGAGTTTAAAGATAACCTAAATAAAATATATATTTTTTGCCTTCCTTCCCTAAACTCTGTATCTCTGTTCTAGGTGGCACTGGTTTTTGCTTTAGTATATTGCTCTCTTAACTTATTCTTGTATGTGTGTTTTGTCTCCTCAGCCATACTTTAAGGTCTGCCAACAGAGAGACCCCATATATACAGTATCTGATAAAACATCAGTTGTTCAGTAAATACTAACTTACTGAATTAGAAATAAAAAGCAAATGATTTTAAATGATGTATAGTTCCTCAAGATTAGCTTTACCAAAGAAATGTATTGTTTTTACCAGGATGGCCTTTATATTTTTCCTTACTTTGCTTTTGAATATTACATAAAGTAGGACAGGCATAAATTTGAAAACTTGAATTTAACTTTACCTTTAATCAGTTTAGGTGGGAATAAGAAACCATATATTTAAAGATAAAAATAGACCTACATATAATGCATCTATTTTTTAGCAAACATTTAATGGCTAGCATTAAACTTTAGGACAGGGGTTCATTTTGATAACTATATTTCAATATAATTTGTTTCCTTGTAATCTTCTGTATTTTATTATATGCACTTAAAAACCTTATCCTTAGAAGGAATCTATAGGCTTTACCATAGTGCCAGATGACTCAAACAAGGCTAAGAACTTGTGCTTTAAAACTACTTATGTTTGATAGCTGAGACATTTTTTTCATCATGTATGCAGTATAGGTACCACTTGCTTCCCAGGTCCCTCCCTTTCTGCCATTTGCTTAGATTCTTAGGGAGGGAAGCACTGTTGGCAGGGACCTACCTTTTGCTAACTGCTCTTTAGATTCTAACTGGTAGAATCCCCTATTTGCCTACCAGATTTGGAAAAATGAAAAATAATTTCTTCTCATGAGTACACTGTAGATGCATACTATACATCAGAACGAGATAATTGGTCAGCATATGTTGAAACATTCCCTTCCCCAAGCAGATGATAGTTAAAAGTCATTTAATAGATTTCATCTGACAACACTGTTTCTGTATTTGTCTGCCTCTTTCATGCTCTCCCTATCTCCTTTCCCCTATTGAACTCTTCCTTCCTACCTTCAAAGATTGATTTCAGTTGAAGTAATTTTTTTGATATTTTGTTGGGAATTTTTAAAAAAAAAATATACATCCCAAACCACTTGTATTAGAATAATAAGTCAGTGAGTTGCTGCTGCATACATATTTTAACTCGTTTCTTATTTGTTTTTATTTTGGTTTCCATTTCAGAAGGTGAACAAATGGAAAGAAACCTCCACCCTACTTCTATGATGCTTACAAGTACTGTTAATCTACTACAGACTCTGTGTCTGTCTGCTGGAATTCATGCAGAAATCATGCAAAATGAAGCCACAAGAACTTTGTGTGGTCTGCTTCGAATGTTAGTGGAAAGTGGAACAATAGATAAAACATGTACGTTATAGGTCATGTGAATGGTAAAATAAACATGTTCTTGGGTGATACCATTTTCCTTAATATGCCCTTTTGTCCTATATTTTCAATTGTAATATCCCGTGTTTCATCCTTTGAATATTTTAGGAGAAACTGGTACTTTAAACCTCAGATGTTCTCTACAGAAATATATGCTAATTTTAACACAGAAACATTTTAAATGTACTTAAGAAAGAATCTGTGGTGAAGAGACTTAAAATCATTCCTGTCCTTTAATATAATTCTGTATAGTTATTGACTATATTGACTATAGTTTATAGTCAATAAGTATTCATTTAATGCTCTGTGTGCCAGGCACTGTGCTAAGCATCAAGGATACCAAGAAAGGCAAAAGACAGTCACTCCTCTCAAGTTGCTTCTAGTCTAAAGGGCGAAGACATACAAAAGGAAGCTGAGATGCAGGGGAAAAAGAGGGGGACCAGGAGGGAAAAGAAGAGGAAAAGTACCTTGCTTGAGGGTATAGTGGAGAAGTCCTAAGGAGTGTATCCTGTTGGGAAAAGAAGAGATGAATGACCTGGGCACCCTCCTTAAGTGGAAGGTCTGGGAGGAGTTTGCCAACCTCTGATCAGGGACTGCCAGTGGGTTCTGGTCACTATACTAGGCACTGTGCTGGTTTGGATTGAAAAGGTATGTGTTCTGGGGTGGGGATGGGGTGTCAGGAATGTAGTGTTGGTGGGAGAGTGTTTTATAGTCTTGAGGTAGCTGAAAATACAGAAATGGTAGTACAAAAGACACGTTAAATGTTGTAATTGGGATTTTACCTTGTGTATCCTAGTATCCTAGTGTATCCTAGAAAAAGCTTCAAGAGGCTATGCCTCAAAGGAGAAGAGAATGAAATATTTTGATAAAGATAGGGCAGTTTCAGAAAATGGATGCTATTGTCACAGGAATCACTGAACACTACCCTTTGAAACTGTTGCTCGGGAGATAGAAACTTTTTTTGAGAATATTGTAGGAAAAGAGGGTTGCAGAAGGTCAGTCTTAAAGAGAGGAGGGTAGATGAGAAGTAAGAAAGAGTAATTGGGTACATTTAGTTAAATCTGATGAGCCTTGAAGTCTAAGATGTGGTGTTTGGTTCTGGTGTAGAAATTACCAATGAGATGTTAAGAGGGTTTTGGAGAATAAAAAACTGGTGATCATTGTGTAATGATAGATATGGGTTTGGTGGAAGAAATGAGTGAACTTGGTAAAAAAGTTATAATAATCCAGATGATTAAAGTTAGAGCTTGAGAGACAGGGAAAATGTAAGGTGGAAGATATGGCAAGTTTAAGCAACTTAGTAAACAACGGAGAGATATTATTGAAGATCGTAGTCTATCCCCGGGGTTAAGGGAGGAATGAGTATAAAATGGTAGTGATATTAACAGAGTTGGAGAAAATGGATAGAAAGAAAGAATTCATTTCATTGAGTTCTTAGTTCTTTTCCTGATCTATCTGATATATACACTTTGATTTAGAATAGTAATTTAGTATCTTATGTTTAGTTCTTCACTTACATTGGAAAGGCATTGTTTGGGTGTGGAAAGAAGAGTGAATTTAGATTATCATAATTTAAGCTAAGTTCAGTTGGAGCTCTGCTGCATATATAATTTCGGTTATGCCAATAACTTTTCTAGGCTCTTCCTCTCTAAAATGAGAGTATTGGGCTAGATGTTTAGTCAAGCTCCTTCCAAGCTTTAAATTCTATGATTTTAATGGTATTCAAAGACTTTGGGCTTGATGCCTATTTCTTAGGAGTACTGTGAGAATTAATCTCAAATTTATAGAAGTACATGTGATATTTATGTAATTCCAGCTATTCAGAATGGATTAGTTGGTTTTGATTTAAGCATACAATGTAATAAATAGGGTAAAGTTGGGAATAGGAGCGCAGTGTTCCATTTAGATATTAACAAACTGACATAATTATAGATTCGTTTTACTGTTTATGAAAACAAGCATAAACAACTCCAGTAGCTAAAATAGCATCTTGTTTCAGTTATCAAATGAATTAAAATGTATGGTCAAGCTGCTTTTTCTTAAAAGTATCATAAAGTTAAGGCTTTTAGTTCAGAAAATATTCCCATTATTTTGGGTTATTGCAAATTATTTCAAATTAATAAGGCTTTATTTTTTTTTTGCATGTTCTTTATTACCTTTAGATCTAAAAGAAAGAGAAAACATTAAAAAGCATTAAATTTGGGAACCTAGTGGGGGAGAGTATTGACATTTTCTTTTCTCTTTCAGCTTCTTTACCAAATAAATTGGTTTACAAAGAGCAGCACAGGAGTTGGTGTACACTTGGATTTATTCGCAGTATAGCACTTATGCCTCAAATGTGTAGCACCCTTAGTACATCTCAGTGGATCACATTACTGATGAAAATCGTGGAAGGACATGAGTCATTTACAGCAGCTTCTCTTCAGAGACAGGTGATTGACTTGACAGATATATACTTGCTATATGATGATGTGTTAGGAAAGTCACTTTGGCAGTTAAGTGGGGAAAGAATTGTGTCAGGGAGATCAGTTAGTTAAGAGGCTATTTCAGTAGTCCAAGTATGAGGTGATGAGGGCCTGAACTAGGGTTTTATCTGTGGGAGAGAATGTGATGTATGACAGAGATATTGTAGAGAAAGAAATTTGGCCACTGATTGGATATATGAATCTGATGAGAAAGAAGAGTCAAGAGTCACATAAAAGTTTTGAGGCTGGGTGAATGGTGGTCGCCTCTGCAGTAGTAGGGAAATTTCAGAAGAGGAGAGGCTTTGAGGAGAAAGATAATGAGTTCTAGTTCAAAGTGATCAAGGCCTGAACGAGGGGCAGTGGTTAAATGAATGGACTGATTTGAGAGAAGCAGAGGTAGAATTGTCAAGACTTCACAACTGATTGGATATGGGGGATAAAGTAGAAGAAGTAGTCAGAGGTGACTTAAATTGTGAATTTAGATGACTGGAAAAATGGCATGTGTTCCAGAAAAATAGCAAATTTTGGAGTAGGTAAATTTTGAGATAAAGATAATTCTGTTTTGGGTATATTGAGTTTGAATTTCTTATGGGACGTCCAGGTAGAGATGTCAAGTAAAGATGTTACTACATGGATTCAGTTTAGGTGAAAGATTAGAAATGGATGTATAGATTTGGGAATTATCTGTCTGGGGAAGATATTTGAATGTTGGGGTCTAAATGAGATTAAAGGACAGCAGAAGAAGAGGGCTTAGAATAGAACCTTGGCAGACTAACCATGGTTTATGGGAGGTAGATGATCCTACAAAGGATCTACAAAGGAGACTAAGAAGAAACAGACTTAGGAGGAGGACCAAGAGAGCAGTGTCAGGGAAAGCCAAGAAAGGACGGAATATCCACGAATAGAGAGTGGCCAACAATAAAGATGCTGCAGAAAGTTAAGTGTAATGAGGATTAAGGAAAAAAAAAAACTATTGGATTAATCTATGAAGCTATCATAGGAAATTTTGAAGAAAATTGTTTTTTCCTCAGTGGAATAATAATTGACTGTGAAGTCAGATTGTAAGGGGTTGAGTGGGAGATGTGACGATGTAAACAAGGATAGATGAATAGTGATTGGAACATGAGAGAGAAAAGAGATAAAGGATATAACCTCAACATATTGATAGGGTCAAGTGAAAAGGTTTTTTTTTTTTTTAAAGATTTGGGGAGAGATTCTGGGTATGTTTGTAGATAGAAAGGAAGAGAAGAGTAGATAAAAGAGAGGGAAAGGAAGAATGAATGAATGGAAATAATTGGGAATCAGGTTCCTGGAGGAGACTTGCTGAAGGGCCCAAATAGGGGCTTCACCTTGGCAAAGAGGCTTAATTCTGGAAAGAATGAGGGACAACATGGAAGGATTTTGAGTTTTGAAGGAGAAGAGCTGAAGATAGGTGGTCTCAATTTTTCTTAGTAAAGTAGATGGCAGGGTCCTCTCTTTGGAGATAGAAAGGAAATGGTAGAGTGATGTACCTCTGAGGAGAGCAGAGAAGGTTTGGAAACAGGCAAGAGTTAAAAAGGATTACCATGAAACAGAGAGAAACAATTGAGATTAGATAACATAAATTTGTAGAGGCCAAAGTCAGCACAGGTGTGTGACTTCCTCCAGCAATGTTCAGCAGCACTTCAGAATAGCAAAAGTAAAGGAGGATTCTGTGTGTCTATACATTTCTGTGTGCAATGGGTACTCATAACTGAGATTTGGCAAAGTACGAGTAGCATAGGACAAGGGGTAAATGATTCAGTGGCAGAAGATAATGTGTATGTGATATATTCTAATTGAACTATAGTCAAGACTTTGAAGTAGAAAAGTTGAGGTGAAGCAGGGGTGAAGGTTGGGAAAAAGGAGGTGTGAAGGGAATAGAGGTTCCAATGAGGATAAGGAGTGGATTTAGTAGCAATGAGGCAAGGGGAAAGAAGGTATAATAGGCTAGGATTACAGAGAGGAGCTTCAGAGTTTAAGACAAAAGTAGTATAGTTATGGGTGATTACGAGATCTAAGGTATGACATTGTGTTTGGGTGGCTGAAGTAGAAGGATGGTGTGAAGGTGAAGAGACTTAAGGACTTTGATGAACTAAAAGATCAATTGTTTAAGAAATATCAAAGAATCTATGTTGAAATC
Source organism: Vombatus ursinus (assembly GCF_900497805.2). Classification (NCBI taxonomy): domain Eukaryota; kingdom Metazoa; phylum Chordata; class Mammalia; order Diprotodontia; family Vombatidae; genus Vombatus; species Vombatus ursinus. Next base: position 109,426 of record NW_020951369.1, read on the forward strand.
CCTGAATATAAGAGCTGGACTAGGGGCAGAGAGGCAGAGAGACTGTAATTAGAACAATGACTGAAGGATATGGATGGATAGAGTAAACCTTAAAACAAAAGAAGTTGCTGATTGGTGGTCTTGATGTGACAGTGAAGAATAAGAAATATGCCTTCATCTTTTCCTGGACAAGTAAGCCAGGAGGCGTGAACTCCCAGTACTGGAGAGGGTAACCAGGGTATAACGACTTCTGAAAAGAAATAGATTTCTTTGGGCTAGAAGACAGATGACCAGATCTAGTGAAGGAGAAGTTTAATAAAGGGTGAAGGAGAGTTTAATAAGAGTGGAGGGTCATAAAATCATAGCTCTAGAGCAGAGAAGGGACCTTAGAGGTAATTTAGTCTAACCTCCTCATTTTACACATGTGGAAACTGAGGTACAAAGGTATGTCTTGTTCAGGATTCCAGAGGTACACTACAGCTGGAGGGTAGACTGGTATATCAGTTTTGGAATGATAGGGCTCAGGTAGATAAGGATGAGAATATGTTGACAAGTAACAGGAGGAAGGGCAAGCTCACAGTCTTAAGGGGAGGAGGAGGAGACGAGAGTACTTCAGTTGTAGAAAAAGAAAAAATGGTTGAGTATAATACATTGACTGAAAAATGACTGATGATAATTATGTTTTCATTAGATCTTAGCAGTGCATTTATTGCAAGCAGTACTTCCATCCTGGGACAAAATGGAAAGATCAAGGGATATGAAGTTTCTTGTGGAAAAACTTTTTGGCTTCTTGGGCAGCCTTCTTAGTACATGCTCTTCAGACATACCACTGCTCAGAGGTAAAGTGGTTTTTTACATTATTTGATTAATTAGATAAATTATAAATTCACTTTTAAGCTTTTTCTCTGTTTTTTATTTTAGAATCAACTCTGAGAAGGAGGAAGGCCAGACCCCAGGCATCTTTGACTGCAACCCATAGTAGTACTTTGGCAGAGGAGATAGTGGCCCTGCTAAGGACTCTACATTCACTGAGCCAGTGGAATGGACTCATAAACAAGTACATCAACTCTCAGCTAAACTCCATCACCCACATCTTTGCAGGAAAACAGTCGGAAGGGGTAGTTTCCACGTTTTAAAATAAGCTCATTTTTTTCTTTCTAGAATACTTTTAATATAAAAAATTTACTTTTAAAATGTATAATTGACTCAGAGGCATTTTAATTTAATTGGATTAACTTGTTTTAGAAAGCAATTGCCTTTTTATTTAAACAACTTTCTTGTTGACTATTTTTCTAAAACACAGATAAGAACGTTGATTTTCTACTTACGGTTTATTTGTATTTGTTTTGTGTTAGGCTGTGTTAGAAGATTACTTTCCTGATTCTGAGAACCCTGAAGTTGGTGGCCTAATGGCAGTGCTAGCTGTAATTGGTGGAATAGACAGTCGCTTGAGGCTGGGTGGCCAAGTGGTACATGATGAATTTGGAGAAGGCACAGTGACACGCATCACTCCTAAAGGCAAAATCACAGTCCAGTTCTGTGATATGCGAACATGTAGAGTTTGTCCATTGAATCAGCTAAAACCGGTAGGTGAGCTTTTGTGGATTTTGACTGTTGTAAATGGAGAGAAATCACAGCACAAAAATGTGGTCTAATGCTAGGAATTAGAATACAGGAAAGAGACCTCAGAGGCTATTGGTCCCACCCATATCTGGTGAAGAATGTCTGAGACAACCTGCTTCATGTTTGAATAGCTCTGTGTCTGCCTCTATAATTTCCACTTATTGTTCTTAATACCATTCTCTAGAGCCAAGCTGAATTTGTCTAATTCTACTTATGTGTGACAAATCTCGAAATATTTGAAGACGTGTTTCCACTAAATCTCTAGTCTTTTACATCTCCAGATTGTTATGTGATGAGAATCTTGAGACTTTTACCATCTTGGATGTCCTCTCGGGTGCTTATTCTGACAATTTTGAAAAGTGCTCTAGATTGTGGTGTGATGTGGGTAGACTACAACAGAACTATCACCTCTCTGTTCCTGTATCATATACTTTTTTTTTTCAAATCAACAAAAACTTGTTAAATGCTTACTGTGAGCAAGGCACAGTGCAAGTGTCTCCTATCACCTTTAGGATCATATATAAAATCCTCTGTTTGGCTTGGCGTTCAAAGCCCTTAATAACCTGACCCACCTAACCTTTTTTTTTTTAATTATGATAATTTTAATTTATTTTTTTGTTTTTAACATTTACTTCCACAAGATTTTGAGTTCCAAATTTTCACCCCATTTCACCCCTCTCCCCACCCCAAGATGGCATGCATTCTGAATACCCCTTCCCCTAGTCTGCCTACCCTTCTATCTCTCTCCCCCCTTCTCTTATCCCTTCCCGTTCAATTTTCCTGTAGGGCAGGATGGATTTCTGTGCCCCGTTTCCTGTATTTCTTATTTCCCAGTTGCATATGAAAACATTTTTTTTTTTAAACATATGTTTTTAAAACTTTGGGTTCCAAATTTTCTCCCTTCCTCCCTCCCCACCAACCTTCATTGATAAAGCAAGCAACTAGATATAGGTTATATATGTGCAGTTATACAAAACCCTTCCATAGTAGACATGCTGTGAAAAACTAACTCTTATTTCCCTTAATCCTATCCCACTCCCCCATTTATTCTATTCTCTCTTTTGACTCTGACCCTCCTCAGAAGTACTTGCTTGTGATTACCCCCTTTCCCAATCTGCCTTCCTCTCTATCATCCCCATACTGTCTTGTCCCCTTCCCCCACCCCCACTCCATTTTTCTGTAGGGTAAGACAGATTTCCATACTCAATTGAGTATGTAAGTTATTCCCTCCTAAAGTCAAATTCTGTGAGAATAAGATTCCCTCATTCCCTCTTACCTTCCCCTGTTTCCCTGCCACTGTAAGAGCCTTTTCTTTTCTGTTTTTTTTTTGTGAGATAATTTACCTCGTTCTACATCTCCCTTTCTCCTTTTCCTAGTATAATTCTCTCTCACTCCTTAATTTTATTCTTCAGATATGACCTCTTCATCTTCAGCTCACCCTGTGCCCTCTATCTATCTATCTATCTATCTATCTATCTATCTATCTATCTATCTATCTATCTATCTATC
>NW_020951369.1:112546-133764 GCF_900497805.2 Vombatus ursinus
ATCTATCTATCTATCTATCTATCTATCTATCTATCTATCTATCTATCCACACATATTATTTTTTCCTTCCAACTACCCTAATACTGACAAAGGTCTCATGAGTTACAAATATCATCTTTCCATGCAGGAATGTAAACAGTTCAACCATAATAAGTCTCTTATGAATTTCTCTTTCCTGTTTACTTCTTCATGTTCTACTTGAGTCTTGTATTTGAAAATCAAATTTTTGATTCAGCTCTGGTCTTTTCATCAAGAATGCCTGAAAGTCCTCTATTTCACTGAATGACCATTTTTTCCCCTGAAGAATTACACTCAGTTTTGCTGGGTAGGTGATTCTTGGTTGTAATTCTATTTCCTTTGCCCTCCGGAATATTATATTCCATGCCCTGCGGTCCCTTAATGTAGAAGCTGCTAAATCTTGTGTTATCCTGATTGTGTTTCCCCAGTACTTGAATTGTTTCTTTCTGGCTGCTTGTAATATTTTCTCCTTGACCTGGGAACTCTGGAATTTGGCTACAATATTCCTAGGAGTTTTCCTTTGGGGATCTCTTTCAGGAGGAGATCAGTGGATTCTTTTAATTTCTATTTTGCCCTCTGGTTCTAAAATATCAGGGCAGTTTTCCTTGATAATTTCTTGAAAGATGATGTCTAGGCTCTTTTTTTGATCATGGCTTTCAGATAGTCCAATAATTTTTAAATTCTCTCTCCTGGATCTGTTTTCCAGGTCAGTTGTTTTTCCAATGAGATATTTCACATTGTTTTCTAATTTTTCATTCTTTTGGATTTGTTTTACAGTGTCGTGATTTCTCATAAAGTCACTGGCTTCCAATTGCTCTATTCTAATTTTTAAGGAAGTATTTTCTTTAGTAAGCTTTTGGACTTCCTTTTCCATTTGTCCAGTTTTGCTTTTTAGGGCATTCTTCTCCTCATTGGCTTTTTGGACCTCTTTTGCCATTTGTGTTAGGCTATTTTTTAAGGTGTTATTTTTTTCAGTATTTTTTTGGGTCTTCTTTAGCAAGCTGTTGACTTGTTTTTCATGATTTTCTTGCAAAACTCTTAGTTTTTCCTCTATTTCTCTTACTTGCTTCTTAAAATCCCTTTTGAGCTCTTCCAAGGCCTGGGAGTGATTCATATTTTTCTTGGAGGCTTTGGATGTAGGAGCTTTGGCTTCGTTGTCTTTTTCTGGTTGTATGTTTTGATCTTCTTTATCATATACTTTTTTTTGTGTGTGTGAGGCAGTTGGGGTTAAGTGACTTGCCCAGAGTCAACACTAGTAAGTAAGCTAGTAAGTGTTATGTGTCTGAGGCTGGATTTGAACTCAGGTCCTCCTGACTCCAAGGCCGCACTGTGCCACCTAGCTGCCCCTATCATATACTTTTCTTAAGGCAGCTTAAAATCTCTTAACTTGTTTGGTGTTTTTATATCTTGCCTGTTTACTCATATCAGGTTTGCAGTCTACTAAGACTGTCACATCTTTTTGATTTGACTGTTCAACCAGATTTGAATCCAGCTAAGTATATGTTCATCTAGCCCATAGGTGTCAAACTTGAGTCCTGTACAGTTCTGGAGTATAGTCCAAACCAAATTAAAATATAATTGGGAAATGTTTAACAGAACAAATAAAGATAAAGTAAAACATAGATAATGTTGTTTTTTAGTTTGCTAAGTTAATATACAGCCTGCAGAGATCCCTTTCTATTAGAGTTTGATACTGCTGGTCTAGTCTTCCACTTTTTAGCTTATCTACAAGAATCATGTTAAAGATTTCATCAGATTTCATAAAAACTTGGCTAAAATCTAGGTAAATTTTATCTTTAGTATTTCCCTGTTCTTCTGGTCTTCTGACCTGTCTGAAAAGGAAAATGAAGTTAAATCTTACATGATCTAGTCTTGATGAAACTATTTTGCTTGTTTTTGTGAGCCCTGCTTCCTTTAAGGTTCATTAACCATGTTTTTACTGTATTAATATAGAATCCAACCTCCCCTTCCCCACCAAGGAATTGAAGCCTAGCTTACTGGTTTATAGTTAGCAGACTTTGCTTCTGAGGTATAGTTTTGGTTCTGCTATTAACTTTAACTTTCTGGCTGTCGGGAAATAAGTAATATTACTTCTCTGTGCCTCAACATCCATACCTAGGAAATGGAGCTAATAATTTTCTTGCAGAATAAAATGCGATGTGTTTGCATATTCAGAAATTAAAAGCACAGTTCAAATATTTTTATAGTATTATAATAGCATAATATAGCATGATATATATGTTATAATGTAGCAAATTAAACTTCAAGTTTGATTAAATTATTGAATTTTTTGATTAAATTAATCAACTAATTAATTAAAGTTGATTTGTTCTCATGTAATAGTCATCTTTAATTAAGTTCTGGGACACAGCATAAGGCATAGGACAGTGGAAAAGGAGTTAGTAGACCAAGATTCAAAACCTGTCTCGGACAGTTACTGCTTATATTATCTTAAGCAAGTCACTTAACATCTCTAGGACCTGTTACTTCATCTTTTAAAATAGGAGCAATTAAACTAAGTAGACTTCAAAGTTCTTTTGTGCTCTGCATTTATAATCCAAAGTAAGACTGAAAGGGTCATAAATAGAGTACAGTGTGAATGAAGGTTTCTAAGTCACAGGTGCAATTCTGTTTTGAATATTCTTATCTTTATTTTCAGCTCCCAGTTGTGGCATTTAATGTGAACAATCTGCCATTTACGGAATCCATGCTCTCTGTCTGGGCTCAGTTGGTCAACTTGGCAGGAAGTAAATTAGAAAAACACAGAATCAAGAAGTCTACTAACCAAGGCCTCACAGGTTAGTATATTTTCTCTTCAATTCAGAAGATCCAATCAAATGCTGATTGAGCAGGGTGGTGTACGTAAGAGGGGAATTTGGAATTTGGAAGCAAAGATGAAGTGTGTTTTAAAAAAAAAAACACACCAAAAAACTAGACCTTTTCATTATGACCAGTAACCGTTACTGATTAATTGTCAGGCTCATGACTCTGTGTTTTGTGATAATGAATTTTTATGAGTTAGATTATGCCAGTAAACCATAGCACATGTGCTTTAGGCTAACAGTTGCATGTAGTCCTTCTCCAGGGTAGCAAAGAGCAAACAAATTTGTTCAGCTTAAGTATCTGTAGTTAAAATTTGAACTGTTATTTTTATTATTCAGGCTTCAAAAGGCATATTCTTCTCTGTATCTCCTTCCTTCCCCACCCATTTAGAAAAGGTGTTGGGCAAAAATCCTCATGCAACTAAATTTTTAATAATGGGCTCATGGTTGCTTTGTCTTTAGGCTTCTGAATCAAATTAGAAAATAACTGCATCCTCAGTTAGAAAGAGGTCCTGAGATGAGAGGAGGTAAAATAAGCCAAATATATTTTTAGCTTTCACAGATCCGTATGTGTAGAATTAAATGAATTGCCCATTGGGATAAACTTACATCATGCCATAATATGTAGAGAACTTAATGAACTTGGAGTCAGGAAGACCTGAGCTGAAATCCTACCTCAGACTCTTATTAGTTGTGTGACTCTGGGCAAGTGACTGTTTGCCTTAGTTTCCTATTGTTAAAAATGAGTGGGCTGGACTTGACAGCCCTTTCAGCTCTAAATTGGTGGCCTTATGGTTAGATAGGTTTTGCATGAGGATTTTTCCAGTATTGACTCTTACTTAAAAATGAATCTCCTGATAAAGATGTATTTTACTTAAAAAAAATCTGAATAATCCGATGGGCATAATTTGATGAATTAAAGAAATGAAGTACTTACAAATGTGAGTAGGCAATTAATAGGGGACATACATTCATTTTATCTTTTTTTGGAAGAATGATTTTTGCATTATCCTTACTGGTAAATGATTCAAAGAGCTTGCTTTAGTTAAAATATTTTTTACCCATTTTTTTATACCAAATAGGAAAAATATTCTCCTTAATCATAGATCTAAGAACATGGAGCTTTTCTGTAAAAATAGTCAGATTAATACTTTATTCTGTGATAGGATGATTCTTATTTTCCTTACAAGGAACACAGCTGACTTAGAGAATCATTTTTCTGCTGTAGTAAGCACAAAGAGAAAAAATGTGCTTTGGTATGGATTTTCTGTACATAGAAACATATCTGAACCAGAAGCTTGCACATCAGTGTGAGAGGGGCCATGGAGTCATAATGTTGAGTCATGATCGTCCATTGGTCTATAACCTTAACTCTTTTTATCCTCTTCATTTATGGATCACACTTTCTTCTGAAGACTTAGGGCTTCAGAAATGCATGGGTCTAATGGCAAAATGCAAAGCTTCTCTCCCTAGGGATTGGGGGTAGGTAGTAATATGTTCTGATTTGTCCGTTTGGTGTGGTGCCCAGAGATATTTCCTTAGATTTTTGTGGCACTCCTAGGATCATCGATTTAGATCTGAAAGGACCCTCAGAGGCTCTCTTGTTCAACTCCCTCATTTTGTACATGAGGTAACTGTCCCAGGAAGGTTAAGTAACTGCTCCAAGATAACACAGGTATGGAGAGGCTAAGGCCAAGGTAGATTCTGATGGTAGGACTTAAAGCTGCAGAGCCACTGTACTTTCTTCCCATATGGTGGCTGTTTGTCTCTACTTGCTGCAGTATGAGGCTTTTGACTGATCAGGTCTTTGTATTATGCATATCCAACAGGTTTTTGTCAGTATTGTAAATGGAGAGACCAAATATTATGTTTATAAGATTACTGGAAGACCCTCCAAAATGTCTAATCATTTGTGAAGCTTTTGATGTAGTATGTTGTACTTTTCTGATGACTCTTGTTTTCTATAGGACAAGTAGACTTGGACTTGCTAAGATGCCAACAATTGAAATTATACATATTGAAAGCAGGTCGAGCATTGCTTTCACATCAGGATAAACTGAGGCAGATCTTGTCTCAACCAGCTATACAAGAGAATGGAGTCATCTCTATAGGTATCTTATTTTCAGATCTTCTTAGAAAAATTAATATGCATTTTTTGCCAGCTTGTTTTTATTCATGAAAATTAGTCCAGAGAAATGTTTTCTTTTTAACAAATTGAAAATGGCAGGTTTGGAACTAAAGTGAAGGCAGGTAGTCAGTGATCATTTGTTTTTAATGTTTGCTATGTGCTGAGCATTGTGCTAAATGCTGATAATAGTGTAAATCACCTAAGGTTCTTTTCTTGTTAAAGTACTGAGAAGTACTTCTTGTTAATTATTTTAAAATTTAATTCAGGCATTATTTATTGGGCAACTATTATTTGTATGGCACTGTGCCAGGTAATAGGAGGGAAACAGAGATATAAGATAATCTTTGAGGAATTTTCAGTTTAGTAGGGCAAGTAAGTATAGGCTTTCTTAAAGTTGGAGGAACCATTAGAGATTATTTAGTCCAACTCTTGTATTTTACAAATGAAGAAATTGAGATTTGAAGAGGTTTAAATGACTCTTCCAAGAATCAGCACTGAGTGATAGAGCTGGGATTTGAATCCAGTTCTTCAGTTATCTAGTCATTCCACTACTATATTATCTATCTCCATATTGCAAGAAATAACATAAGAATTATCACGATAAAGGTGTGAATAATAATAGCTGAAATGTATGTAACACTTTAAATTTTGCAAAGTTCTTTACATACGTTTTCATTTGAGATACAGAGTGCCATGAAATTTCAGCTGAGGGGGAAATCATTTCTGGCTAGTGGAGATCATACACATTTTCATGGTACAAGTGGCTTTTGAGCTGGCCCTGTAAGGACAGCTATCGTTTCAGCAGGAAGTAGAGGAAAGGACATAGTAGAGGTAGAAAGGTATAGAATCAGAAAAGTATATGACAAGTTTAGGAAATGAGAGGTGGTTCAGATTGGTTATAGCTAGTAAATGTGTAGGGAAATAGGTGATGGGGCTAGATCAGAAAGGACTTTGAATGCCAAGCTAAGAAGTTATTTGATTGGTCACTTGGAGATTTTGTTTGGGGGTCATATGATTAGGCTTTGTTTAGGAAGATTATTCTGTCAGGGATTTGTTTGTTTAAGGTAAATTGGCGTGGAAAGAGAGAAAGTGTGTATGTTGGGAAACCAGTTAATGGAAATATTAAAATAGTCTGAGAGGCCATGAGGGCTTGAAGTAATGTTGCATAGCAGTAGAAATAGAGATCAATTTTTGTATTCTCCGTACACAGAGCCTCACATATAAATACACCTAATAAATACTTACTGATTTGACTCAACAGACTTAACGTTCTATAGAGGGAGACAACATATGCATGTATACATATTTACAAAATAAATATATAGAAGACCATTTTTTGAGGATCAGGAAAAGCCTTGTGTAGAAGGTACCAGTTAAATTGAATTTTGAAGGAAACAAGGGAGTCTGAGAGGTGGAGGTGAATGTGAGATTGAGAAGCTAAAAAGGCAAAACTTGGCTACTGGCTGGATTGGAGCAAGACTGAGATTTTCTGCCCAGGTGAGCATTTGCTGGAATGCTTATGGCATACATGTAGGGCTAAAGGGACCTCAGAAGCCATCTAGTCAACTCCTCATTTTATAGATAAATGAGGAAACTTAAGCTCAGGGTGTGACTTGGCTAAAGTCACATAGGTAGTAAAGTCACATAGATCAGAGGCAGAATCTGAATCCAGGTTCTCTGACTCCAGATCAGGGCTGTTTCCATGCATTGGGCTGGTGTGAAATGATGCTGGCTTTGAGATGTTTCATTTGAAGTACTTCAGTTGCTTCTAGGGGAAGATGTCTAGTAACCTTTTGGAAATAAAGGACTAGAATTTAGTCAAGAGATTAAAGACTAGATTTTAAGACTTGAGAGGTATTCTCTTCTCCCCCTACCCCCCAACTGCAACTGCCCTTCACCCCAACCCCCCAGTGGAAGTGATGATTGGATTCCTGGGAGTAGAAGAGAAAAGAACAGTGAGGAAAGAACCTTGGGAATATCTGTATTTTGGAAAAAGGAGGAGGGGAATAGGAATTGTTAAAAGATATCAGTGAATGAGAAGGTTTCTTTCAAGTAGTGTATATTATTTTACATGTATCCTTATTCTTTGTATTTTTAGTTGCATATCCTCAAAGAATAGATTAATTGGAAATCATAGCTCAATGACAGTTTATATTCTTTGATTATGTGAATGTATGTTTCATATTTAGTAGAATTTCAGTTGGAGAACATTGATTATTCTTTTAACATCCATGATGTGCTTTAAAATTCAGATGATGGAACAGCAGCATCCCCTGATATTGGAGATATGTCTCCTGAAGGGCCTCAACCTCCAATGATCCTCTTGCAGCAGTTGTTGACATCTGCCACACAGCCATCACCTGTAAAGGCAATATTTGACAAACAGGAACTTGAGGTATAATTATGCAACCCGATTAATTTTTATTACACTGTATTAAGAAAGTGAAGCTATTTCTTCATAGTGTATATTTTTTCAAGTATAATTCTAAGGTAGGCCTGCACACCATATGGCCCGCTATAGGATTTTGGGCAGCTGTCACGTGACCTGTGACAATCAACCATCATCAGTCTGTCTTTAGTCTATCCTGTCTGCAGCCTGAAGAAGTTTAGCCTATTTTAATTTTGGCCTCTACCTACTGCCAGGTTGTGCAGGTCTCCTCTAAGGTCACAGTGTTTTTTCATGATACACTGAAACTTTTGCAAAACTAGCTTGGAAAAATGAGATATTTGGTAGCATTTTCATCTGCCCTTTTAAAAAAATGACAATTTTATTTCAGCATTAGAAATTTAAACACAGTAATACTGTACAATACTTGAGAAGTTAAAAAAAACAAGCACCATGTCACCTTGGTTCTGTTCCATTGCTACCACCATTTGCCAACAGGCAATCACAGCGTCATGAAACTTATGTGAAAACCAGGTTTATTGTTGTTGTTTGTCCTTGGGACCTTGACATCAGGAGGGTGATGTCATAACTTGCAAATGAATTGGTTGTAAGTGAGACAGAGCTGTGCAAAGTCATCTTACTCTCTCCTCCACTGAGTCCAGTAGTGAGATATAGATCAGGACTGGAGATGGCTCAGGATGCAGTGGGAGATGTTGGCCTTTTTAAGCTAAAGTCTTTGTCTCAGTTTGTCTGAGGTGACACCCATTCAGTGATTAAGGCCAGGTAAGAAACAAGACAAAGGGGACAGCTAGGTGGTGCAGTGGATAGAGCACCGGTCCTGAAGTCAGGAGGACCTGAGTTCAAATCTGGCCTCAAGCCAAACACTTAACACTCACTAGCTGTGTGATGCTGGGCAAGTCACTTAACCCCAATTGCCTAAAAATAAAAAAAATTTAAAAATTAGAAAAACAAACAAGACAAAGAATGGCCTCTTTTACCTAATCCCAAAAATCAATCTGAGAGGGAAAGACCCTCAGGATTTCTGGCCAAAACAGAAACAATTGCTATTTACACTCATTCTGAGTTTTGGGAGCCCAAACAATGACCAAATGGGGCTTGGGCTGGGACCTATTGTTGGCCAGTCAATGAGAGCCAGAGGGATTTGGGTTTAAGGCATGGTCCTTAAAAAGAAATCTTGTCGTAAACCCCAATGTTTACCCCTTGTGAGGTTTCAGCAGTCAAAATTTATATTCCTTTGGTTAGAGCACCTGCCGGTAAGGGTATGATTCCCTGTGTGGTTGGAGGGAGGGAGAGGAGGAAGGGAGAGAATTATATATCATGACTCTCAGAGAATAATTATGTATAAGAATATGTATAAGAATATCATTGTCATCAGTTTATAGCATGACTTTACAATATTCATTTCTAATGCTTATCACCAAATGGTGGGTTTTTTTCTCCCTTTGGATAGGCTGCTGCTTTGGCTGTGTGCCAGTGTTTGGCTGTGGAGTCGACCCATCCATCCACTCCAGTGTTTGAAGAGTGTAGTTCTAGTGAGGCCACAACACCTGTCACAGTACAGCATATTCGACCTGTAAAAGTAAAAAAGCGAAAACAGTCTCCTATTCCTGCTTTGCCTATTGTAGTACAGCTCATGGAAATGGGATTTCCTAGGAAAAACATCGAATTTGCATTGAAGTCTCTTACTGGAAGTGCTTCTGGGTTACCAGGTATTGCTTTTTTATATGCAATTATTACATTTGTATATAGAATTAAGTTTAGATGTCAATGTAATGACAGCAACTTTCCTTAATTTTTGTTAATATTATAAAACATTAAAGTCTGTATGAACTAATACTATATATGTACTTTTTTTAAGGTGTGGAAGCCTTGGTTGGTTGGTTGCTGGATCATCCTGATGTACAAATTACTGATCTCTCAGATGCTGATACAGTCTCTGATGAATATTCAGATGAAGAAATAGTGGAAGATGTGGAAGAGACTGAGGCATCTTACCCTGTGGTTAGTATGTGGGGAGGCAATGTGGTATCATGGAAAGGCTTCTTTGTTTGAATTCAGTGAACCTGGGTTTGAAACCCAGCCCTCCTGCTTACTATTGGTATGACCTTGAGCAAGTCACTTAACTTCTCCCAGCCTCATTTTGCTTATTTGTAAAATGAGTTTAGAATAGATTACCACCCTCTCAGGAACTTTCCAGTTCAGTATCTATGATTCTGTAATCTTTCTTAAAAGCTGAATCAGTAATTGATTTTAACATTATTTGGGTAACTTAAACTTGCAAAAAAAAAAAAAAAGATAACAGAGTTTAATGCTAAACATATTATTTTGTGTTGACTGATTGTTTTGTTTGTTAGATTTTTCCCCCCAATTAGATTCACTCTTCTATTTTAATTTTGGCCTCTACCTACTGCCAGGTTGTGCAGGTCTCCTCTAAGGTCACAGTGTTTTTTCAACTTGAGAAGAGTGAAAAAGTCTTGTACTTTAGTTTTGTCCCAGCATTTAGTAAGGTGATGGATATATAGTAATATATCAATAAATATTTGATTTTTATTTTCCTTGTCTAAATGGGAGTGGTTGTAGTAATGTCTAATGAGAAATAAAGGGCTTTAGCCACAGAGATATAACTCTGTTCCTATGATTATCTGACATTCTGGCATTAAATATGTTGAAATGAATATTGTCCTTATTTTCTGTTCTGGATAGCTTTTATCTTAATGATCACTTTGAGGCCAATTCAGGAATTTTAGATATTTGCAATTTCCTAGATTCAATTCTAGAAATGATATTGACAGTTGTCAAAATGTAAATGTGATTCTTTTCACTATGTAGAGTAATATTTGGGGTTAAATACCTTTAAATTTTTCTTTTGGTTTTTTGTTTTAGTCTAGTTGTGCTGTTGTAACGGAGAGCCAAACTTATAAAAAACGAGCTGATTTCTTAAGTAATGATGACTATGCAGTATATGTTAGAGAAAACATTCAGGTGAGTGTGTTTTTAGGCTCCAGATTATTGGATATTGGCTTGTGTGAACCATTCAGTTCATATAGCTATGATTGGATATGCTCTCTTGGTTTTAATTTAGGTAGGAATGATGGTTAGGTGCTGCAGAACATATGAAGAAGTTTGTGAAGGAGATATAGGTAAAGTGATTAAATTGGACAGAGATGGATTACACGACCTCAATGTGCAGTGTGATTGGCAACAAAAGGGGAGTACCTATTGGGTTAGGTATATCCATGTTGAACTTATAGGTAAGGGCAGTTTTCAGTAAATTCTCTATGTATTTTACTATGAAGAAAAATATTTTTAGAAACAAACATAAGCAGTGTGTTTGTCTGGTTGAAATTCTTAGGTTTCCCACCACAGAGTTCTCCTTCCCATATCAAGATTGGTGATAAAGTTAGAGTGAAAACATCAGTAACCACACCAAAATACAAATGGGGATCGGTTACTCATAGAAGTGTGGGAGTTGTAAAAGGTAATGTATCTATCCATTTGAATAATATGCAAAATATTAGTTTTCCATCATTACATACCATGTTTTATAACTAGAAAAATCTGTGACCCCCAAGTGCTAAGTATTAAAATAGCCATATTTTCTCGTGGGTTTTTTTTTTTGTGTGTGTGTGCATGTGTTATAAAATCTGGATGCTGCTTCTATACATAAACATTTGTGCAATTGGATTAGTTAATTGGTAGTAAAAATGTTCCATTTCATTCTTTAGTGAAAGCAGTAACATGTCAACAAATTACCCTTACTCTCAAGAGCTGAAATTTTGAAGAACTTTAGCAGTGTGAAGTTATTAAAGATTGCAGAAGAAATTTTAAAATACTAATATCTTTTTCCCCTCTTAATTTTGAACTCGTAAGTTTATTGTCCTATTTTGAGAAATTTTCGTATAATTTTCTTTTTAAGTGCTTTATAGAATTAGTGTCAAACCTGTAGTGACAAATGGAGAAGAGGAAGGAGATTTAAGTTAATATTTCTGAAAACTGGATAAAATACTAAATTACTTACTTTTTCTTTTAAAATGTCTTTCTTTCCTCTTCTTAAAATTATCACAAATTTTGCTGGTTTTAAGAATGAGATCATTTTAAACATTCTCACACTGAAAGGTGACAGTGCAAAGATTTTGTTTTTAGTTAATATTTTTGTATAGTAAGATACTCTTGCTGTGGTTGTGGTGGGGTTATTTCTTAGGTATTAATGATAGGGTGTACGTAAGTATAATAAAAATGTTTATGACTAAAGTTACAGCTTTAATTTTAAAGTCTTTTTGGTAACTGATAAGTTTTTCATTTCCCCAACCAAGAAATTTCTGCTATGTTTTAGCTTTTAGTGCCAATGGAAAGGATGTCATTGTGGACTTTCCTCAGCAGTCTCATTGGACAGGATTATTGTCAGAAATGGAATTAGTGCCCAGTATTCATCCTGGAGTTACGTAAGTTTTGATTTTCTTACATTCATAAGAACATTAACATTGTGGAGCAGTGGTTGAACTTTTCTAAAGGGGTTCCTAACCTTTCTTGTGTCATGAACCCCTTTGTCATTTTGGTGAAGCTGGCAAACATAGCTTCTCAGAATGTTTTAAAATGAGTAAAGTAGATATATAAGACTCCAAAGGAAACTAAAGGTCCCAAGTTCTTGGGTCCTTTGAAATCTCTTTACCTTGGTGATCTGTGGATTACAGATCAAGACCCTCATTTTTTATAACAAATTGGGACTGCTTATATTTATTCATTTGTCATCTTTTAAATAATAGAATTTGTCATATATTTTCAAATTGTTAGGTGTGATGGCTGCCAGATGTTTCCAATTAATGGACCTCGTTTCAAATGCAGAAATTGTGATGATTTTGACTTTTGTGAAACCTGTTTTAAAACCAGGAAGCATAATACCAGACATACTTTTGGCAGAATAAATGAACCAGGTATGTCAAGTGAGAGTATCTCTATGATTTTCTTCCAGCCAGAATGTCAATAAATATCTCAATTAGTATACTTCAATGACTGTTTGAAAAATGCAGAATTATTGAGGAAATAGGAAGATTAACTTTTACCAAATCACCTTATGTCTGTTCTCAGAAATTTAAACTAAAAAAAGATTTTCAATGTTAGAGAAATAAAGATACCAAACTGTGGTGTGGTCAAAAACATCAAGGGAAAAAATTATGGAGAAGACAGCTATCAAATACACAATATATATTCAAATGAATTTAATCACTTGAATATCAGCAATGTAAATAGTTAATGGTTCATCTCTATAGTTGCTGTTTTGTTCTAAGATTCAGCAATGTGAAAGGGAGTTGGGAGATAACACACTTATATACCATATATACTTATATTATTTTTAATATATATACCAGTCAAAATAGATTGAATCGTACAGGGGACTAGAAAGAACATTAGATTGAGAATCAGGAAAAACCTAGGTCTAGTCTCCAACCTCCTTGCAGTAATTTTATTTCTTTAGGCAAGTAAATGAATTTCTGTAAATGAGTGTTTGATAGACTAGATAGTGAAGAGAATCTTTGCAGTTTTAACATTTTCTTTGATAGTTAATTATTACCTGTAACTTATAGGTACTTGAGTATATGCGGTTCTATTGTTTTAACAGAACAGCTTTGCATATTTTTATTTTGAGAAAGCACAAGTTATTTCTCATTTTTGCACTTGCCATCTTGCACTTATTCTTTTTGGCTTAGAACCATGTGGTTTTTATAGTGGTAGTCGTTGTAAAAACCTGAGAGAAATGAGTAGGCATCCATGATGTAACTTGGATATATAAATGTGATTGGTTGTGTAAAGGAATAGTGTTGCTACCACTTTTTCAATTTCAGAATGTGGGAGCATCAAATTTATCAAAATAAGACCCTTAATTATAAAAGCTTTTTCTAAAGCCCAGTGATTCACAGGATAATACTATTTATGTACCTGACTATTCATTTTATGTTGAACAGGTCAGTCTCCTGTATTTTGTGGGCGTTCTGGGAAACAGCTGAAACGCTGTCACAGCAGTCAGCCTGGAATGCTCCTGGATAATTGGTCAAGAATTGTTAAGAATCTCAATGTGTCCTCATCAGTAAATCAGGCTTCTCGCCTGATTGATGGCAGTGAACCATGCTGGCAGTCTTCTGGGTCACAAGGCAAGGTAAGTGGAAACAGTTGTGAATTATAGTTCTGCTTTTTCAGTTAATTTAAGTTTTTAAAATGAACTTGAAAGGAATTGATTAAGACCTTCTAGTACATACTCATTTTGAGAATATCTGGAAAAAAATCTATTGGAATACAGTATAATAGAGTTCTCTTTAGAGTAAATATGCTTATTTGTCTAATGTATTTGCAAAAAAATATTCATGGCATCGACCATTTTTCTTCTTCCAAGACATGGCCATAGAACTTTGTGCATAAATTCAAATATATATTATTTTCACCGATGAAGGAAGTGTATCAATCAAAAAGCAATTATTAAGCACCAGTACCATGTGCCAGGTACTACAGTAGGCACTTAGGATGCAATTACCCGAAAAAGAAGCCATACTTACTTTTATGGAACTTACATTCTATGTAGACATCATGTATATGTATAGTAGTTTTTCCACTCTCAGGATGTCTTCATTGGTCTTTAGCCAGGGCCAACATTTCATGAGGGACCCCAGTGAGACTCACTTTACTCCCAGTTTGACTCTGAACTTTTACACCTCCACGCCAGCAGCCTTATCCTCCCCTTCTGCCTTGCAACCTTCTCCCCTTGCCAGGTTTCCTTTCCTTTTTTTACCTTATTAGAAGGTTTGCCTGGCACATAGTAAGAACTTAATAAATTATCTCTTTCTGTCTATCTTTATATCTTTCTACTACAGAAAAATCACTTATTTAGCTTCGGGGTGCTTTTCTATTTACATTTAAATATGAATATGTCCAATCTGTAAACTTCAAAACAAAAACTATGAAACTGAATGAGAACAACAATTTAGAACTGAGCTGATTTTCAGACTAGTGCATAGAGATAGCCTAGACTGTCATCTATTAAACCTGAGTAGAGATTTTGGAATTGATTTTTTAAAAAAATGTCTAGACTATTTATTAACCAAGAATAATTTTTTTTTTTAAGCATTGGATTCGACTGGAGATTTTCCCTGATGTTCTTGTTCATAGACTGAAAATGATAGTAGATCCTGCTGACAGTAGCTACATGCCTTCATTAGTTGTAGTTTCAGGTAATTGAATCAGATCACTGGACAAAGAAGTCTTCTCTTTCAGATTATAAAATCCATTTCTCTGATTCTTTTATTTTTTTCTTTAGGTGGGAATTCCCTAAATAACTTAATTGAGCTAAAGACAATCAATATTAACCCAGCTGACACCACAGTGCCTCTTCTAAGTGACTGCACAGAGGTAGGTGCAAGATCTTAAACAAGAAATCACTCTTTTATAATTCAACAGTTCAAACTGTTTAATGCTTTCAGTTCCATATTAGTGTCTAGTCTCTTTTGTTCCATTTTTATTTTTTTCTTGATGATTCAGGGTTAGATAATGTCATCTTAGTATATTATCTTATTATTTTATGCTTGTAAGAAATTACAATTGTAAATTTTCAGGTAATCTTGAGAAAAACATCCATAACAAATTTATTTTTATGCTTTTAAGAAAAATTATCTTTGTTAAAAATCTCTTAAAAGGCAGTTGTACCTTGGGCATAGCAGCTGCTTAATAAATATTTGTTCTTTAATTTGTTTAATTTGATCCTCTGACTTTGTGCTTATGGGAGTCAAATTGGTATTCACATAATCCAACTCAATTATGTTGCTTCTGCAGTTGCACTGTGTGGTTTCAAGTGATTAGTTGCTTTTATTCTTGATCCTATGGATTTAGTTTTCCAAGTAACCTTGACATAGTATGTATTATGTTTAGACATTTAATAAAAAGTTTATTGTATACAGTCCTTGTATATTCTGTGAAAAGTTTACATAAGACCACTTTGAGTAATACTATAGTTGTTTTGTGAAAGAGGAGATATTTTTACTTCCCTGAAATAAATGATCTGATGAACTTAGCTGATTAAAAACTATACACAAAAGAACACTGGTAGAGTTCTGTAATAGCTGTTTTGCTTTTCTGTCTGCTGCATTTGACACTAGTGATGACCCTTTCCTTGATACTGTCTCCTCTTTGATTTTTGCCACGCTATTTTTTTTAAATACACTCTTCTTTCCTGGTTTACCTCATATCTTATCATTGCCCCTTCTCAATTTCCTTTGGTGGCTAAACATCCACATCTCATATTCTAAATGTAGTCTCCAAGGTTCTGTGTTAGGCCCTCTTCTCTTCTCATCTATCCTCTTGGTAACCTCATCCCCTCCAGTGAATTTAATGATCGTCTTTATGGTAATTAAATCTGTGTGTCTTTCTATCTGTATATCTTTCTATCTATCTGTCTGTCTGTCTGTCTATCTATCTATCTATCTATCTATTTATCTATCTGTCTGTCTGTCTGTCTGTCTATGCCTATTCTCTTCGCCTGAGCTTTAATACCACCAATTTTCTAATGGATATTTCAAACTTAAGTCCCAGAGATATCTCAAATTCTGCAAGTTCAAAATTGAATTCATTATCTGTTCTCCTCCTCTCCCTGCTGTCCATCTTTCCTCCAAACTTGCCCATTTCTGTCAAAGGCACAACTATTACTTTACTCTCATTGTAGTCTTAACCTAATAGCCATTTAAATTTGACACAGTCCTCTCCTCTCAAATCCCTTGTTGCCATACTTCAGGCTTGAATTAATCTCACTATCTATCTTTTTCAGTCCTACTCACTAGCTGCTGAATGCAGCTAGAGAAAGTCTTACAACTCTGTTGACTGTTGACTAGGTACCTTACAAATCTGTGTTATCCAACCTTAACTGGACCCTCACTACATTAAGGAAATCCCTTTATTTCTCCTTAGTTTATTTTCTTTATCACTCCCCACAGAAACTGTTCAAGACCTTTTCTACTCTTCTCAATCCTCTCATAGCCCTGTCTCATTCCTTCTCTCAGCTGAAGTCCTTACTTCTTACTTTACTAAGAAAGTTGATCATTTGACATGAGCACCTTTTTTTCCTCATTCTTTTAAGCTTAAAACTCCTTGACATCATCTTCCTGACATTCTTTCTCCTATTTACCCAGTCTTTTGACAATGAGGTGTTCCTTCTCTTTGCCAAAATCAACACTTATGCATATGTACTAATCCTGTTCCCTCTTTGTCTTCTCTAGTACATTGCATCCTCAACCATCCCTGCCCTCCATTTTCAACCTCTCCCTTTCTATTGGTTCGTTCTCTGTTGCTTTGAGACATGCCCAAGTCTCCCTTATTCTTCAGTCCTTACAATCCTTTCAAACTATTGTCCTATATCATTCATCCCTTTCTTAGCCAAACTCCACTCCATTCTCACTATTCTACAGTCTGGTTTTTGACCTCATCACTCAACTGAAGCTGTCTTTTCCAGTGTTATCAGTGATTTGCCAAATCTAATGATTTTTTTCTCAGTCCTCATCCTTTTTAATATGTCTGTTGCATTTGGTACTACTGACCACCTTGTCCTCCTGCATGTTTTCTCCACTTTGGTTTTTTTATGACAGTACTTTTTCTTGTTTCTCCCTAAACCAGTTTGACTGTTCCTTCTCAATCTCCTTTGCTATCTTGTTATCTGTAACACACCCCCTTTATGTGGATATTGTCCAAGTTACAGCCTTAGATCATTTTCTCTTCTTCCTTTTTACTCGCTCAGTAAACTCATCAGCTCCCATAGGCTTAACTATCTTCTCTGTGCAGATACCTCACAGATTTATATATCAAGCCGTAGTCTCTGCTCAATTTTCCAGTTACCAGTAGATGGATGTCCTGGATACCTCTCATTCATTTTGTCTAAAACTGAAATCATTATCTTTATCTTCAAATCTTCTTCTCTTCCTAACTTCCATCTGTTCTCCCAGGTGCATAACCTCAGTATTATCCTAGGCCCTTCATTCTCCTTCATCCTATGAATCCAGTAAGTTGCCAAATTTTGCCAATTTTACTTTTACAACATCTCTTGCATCTGATCCCTTCTTTCTATTCATATAGCTACCACCTTAATTCGGACCCTCATTAATTCTTGCTTAGATTATTGCTGTAACCTTCTAATTAGGCTCCTTGACTTGATTTTCTCACCATTCTAGTCTGTCCTGTACCCTGCTGTCAAAGTAATTTTCCTTATATACAGGTCTGACCAAATTTGAGGTGTTTCTTATTGCTGCTAGGATAAAATAAAAACTCTCTTTAGCTTATAAATCCCTACACAACCTGGCCCCAACCTATATCAATAGCTTTATGAATCCCACACTCTGCCGTTTAGCGATACTGGCCTTCTTTCTGTTCCTTATGTACATAATTTCCTGTATCCATGCAGTTGCATTGGCTGACCTCCTTGGCAGTGTGTATTGATTGAATGAATAATGAATAAATTGAATCCTACTTTAAAAGATAGACCTTACTAAAGGAAGGATATTTTCATTTCACATAATGCCTTATACTTAAAAAAAAAATTGTTTCAGCTTTCCAAATATGCCTTAAATTAGATTTCTTTTCTCTTTCCAGTCATTTATTTGGAATATATTATGTAAATCTATATAAAAATACTATGGCTAATTAAAAAAATTATTTAGTATCACAGGTATATTGAGGTTGCCATAAAGCAATGCAGAAGCTCAGGAATAGATTGTAAAATTCATGGTCTTATTATACTGGGACGAATTCGGGCAGAAGATGAAGATTTGGCTGCTGTTCCTTTCTTAGCCTCAGATAATGAAGAAGAAGATGATGATAAAGCTAACACTGGGAGGTAATATATTTAAATAAATTTGTCATTGGAATTCTAAGCCAGATTTTAGAAGAGGTATTAGATATTTTATCAGTCTATCTAATATTTAGAGAAATGCTTCATAAATATGCAATACATGTGTGTCATTCAGACTTACATGCCAGTTTTATTAAGCAGTGTTTTATTGTCATATTTTTCACCTCTCAGAGTGAAGATATCTTCTATAGCATATTTTCTTATGCTTAAATATGCTTTTGGGAACATCTTTAGGCATTTAGTTGAATAAATGAATGAATAAAAATTCTTACTGGCAAAAGTGTTGTTACAAACAACTATGTAATATTGCCATTCCCTTTAAGAGTCCATGAACTGTTTGGCCGTATCCATGTTGTTGTCCACTAGTATAAGAGTAGAAATTGAGGAGGAAAGGCAGTTGATGACTTGATAAATGGAGGGTAGTGGAGAATGACATGGGGGCCAGTAGATAGTACTGACCATTATTTGAATAAGGTGGAAAATGTTGATACTGTAAATTTCAAAGGAGTAGGGTTGCTGAGCATTTGCAGAAAAGATTGGCTCTGAAAATGGTACTGGGGAAGAAGGAATATTGCACATCCTCCTATAAGACCAATAGGTCAGGAGTGCAATTGAAGGTACAGTTGACAAGGATGTAGTGTCATCTGGGGAAAGCCTGATTTCAGTGATAACAAATAGATGGAAGAAGTGTGTGTGTGTGTGTGTGTGTGTGTGTGTGTGTGTGTGTGTGTGTGTAAAAGAGAGAGAGAGAATTTCATAGAGGAGACACCATGGTAGTAGAGGCTTGAAGGAAGAGAGTGTGCAGTGGAAAGACCATTGATTTGCAGTTAGAGGACTTGGGTTCAGATCTTATCTCTGATAGCTCCAACCTGTATGATACTGAGCAAATCACTTAATCTTTATGATTCTTAATATCCTCATATGTAAGATGAGGTATTTCCTAGATGGACTACCAGCGAAGTCTTTTCCAGATCAGAATCTATGATTCCCTACACCCCTTAATCCATTCATTTGCTAAGTCTTGGATCTGCTTACACAATAATTCTGGCAAATATCCCCTTCTTTCTAGGCACATGGCCATTGCTCTAGTTCAGTCAGTTATCACTTCTCATTTGAACTATTGTACTAGCCTCCAGTTTGTCTCTTTCTAGTGTCCCTTTTTCAGTCAGCTCTCCACATAATTTCTAAGACTCAGGTCACTTCCTGGTCAAAATGTTCATAAATTCTAGATTAAAATTCAGATTCCTTGGCTGACATTTAAAGCCTTTCATGACCTGGTTCTAGCCTGTCTCTCCAGGCTTATTTTGCATTACTCCTGTCCATGCCCACTATGCTCCAGACAAACTGGCCAACTTAATGTTTCCTGAGTTCAGAACTCCCTCTCCCACCTCCCAGCCTTTGCACAGGCTGTCTCAGCTGTGTCCTGAATGTATTCCTTTTTTACCTCTATCTTTTAGAATCTCTAGTTTCCTTTGAGGCTCAACTTATGTGCCATCTGCTTTGTGAAACCTTTCTTGATACACCTCCTTCCACTGCCCATTGTCATTCTTTCTCCCCAAATTTCCTTGTATGTACTTTTTTGTATATTGTGAATATTGTACAAAGTACTCAATATAAGCACCTTGATGACAAATGCTCTTTGATTTTTGTGCCCTCAGTGCCTATTCTGTAGTAGGTGCTTGATACATGTATATTGAATTGAATTGAATTTCAATTTATGTTGTGGTCAGGGATAAGGGAGGAGTAAATAGCTACCTACCTCATTTGTACCTCAAGGCACAAGACATCTCTTCTTTGATACTTTTTGCATAATAGATCATAGAGCTGCATTGCATGTGCCTCCTTCTTTATGAGAAATGACCAAACAGAAAGATGATAGAGATTTTTTCAAGAAAGCAAGTTGTAGTTTCATAAATGATCAATCTCCATTCAAACATGCCTCCCATAACATCCATTTTACCTTATACCAATAATTATTGTTGAATGATGACCCTGAATCATCATTACCATTATTTGTGTAATGTCATATTGTTCATACTAGACTTTAAGTGTCATGATTGAAAGAAAGCTATCTTATTTTTTCTTTCATCCTCCACAGTGCTTGTATATAATACGTACTCATTCAGTAATTTGGTTGAATGAGAAAAAGGTTAACTTTGGTCAAGACACTTATTTTAAGTGTTCTGGTTTTGTGTCAAGTACAATCAAAATGAAAACGCTAACCCTTAGAAAGTTAACCCTTAAACTAGTGGGGAAAAAAAAATCATATAGGATTTATCTGGGAGGGCAGAGGGTGGACAGTGGTCTGGATGATCTCTGATAGGGCCAGAATTTTGCCATATTTACATAATGAGGGATTGGTGCAGGAAATCAATTTTGTTATTAAAGATAACTTATGTTATTTACCATGCTTCCCTCCTCCCTTTGCTTCCCCCACTCCTTCTCTCCTCCTATCTCTGTCTCTCTCTCTCTCTCTGTCGCTGTGTCGTTTAGTCTTATTAGGAAGAAAGCTTCTGGATTGGAATCAGCAGCTACAATAAGAACCAAAGTATTTGTCTGGGGGCTGAACGACAAGGATCAGTTGGGAGGATTAAAAGGTTCTAAGGTATTTGCTAGTATGCCTTAAAAAGATAAAATCAACAAAGGCTGTTTTCTGTGAAGCTATTATTTTGAGCTGTAAAATCTGTGACTATGCCTTGACATAAGGAAAATTTCTTTGTTCATGAGGGAATTTGATCTCTTATTAAAAGTGACTTGTTTATTCTTTTAGCATTCCTGTTCTACACAGAAAATTTTCTGAACTTATTAACATTTATTGGCATATGTTGAATTAATTTTTAAAAGCATGGCTCAAACATGGACATTATCCTTGTGTTCTTAGTATTGCCAAAACCTTAGCCATGGTGGTAAGTTGATGTAGTTGATGCTCCTGCCATTTAATGGCAAGGAAATAAAGTTGTGAGGCTCTTT
>NW_020951369.1:133774-136942 GCF_900497805.2 Vombatus ursinus
TCTGCATCTTAAAGTGGAGGTTACCTTTGTCATCAACTTAAATCTCAGAGGTATTTTTAAAAATTGTCAAATATTATATATTCCTGAGGAAAAATAAGATACCCAATCATTTAGGACATTGATATGATTATAGGTAGATTTACTAGACATACATTAAGTTTGAGAGAGTTCCTTTTGGCCCAGAGATAACTAACACTCTAAGAAGGACAGTGTATGTTAGCTCTGACCACAGTCTAAATAGTGGTATAAACTTAATATGGATTCTGTGTAAAATCTGTTAAGTGCAACTATAATTAATACTTTTTAATTGAATGGAATAATGTTATTTCTACAAATAGATACTGAACTTTAATTTCAAAATGTGCTATTATTTTAGGGAAATATTCTGTATAAATGAGTCAATAGTTTAAAAAATGTATAATTGAAATTTTGTGCATTTTTTCTTATTAACAAAGTCTAAGGGAAAATTGCTGTCAGATGAATAATTGGAAGGAAATATGCTTTTTAGAGCTATTTACATTCAAATTTAAGTATGGTTTTAATACATAATTAAAAGTAGTAGCATATTTTTCCTTCTTTTGTCTCCTATACATATAGATAAAAGTTCCTTCATTCTCTGAAACTCTTTCTGCCTTGAATGTAGTTCAAGTGGCAGGTGGATCTAAGAGTTTGTTTGCAGGTATCGTGATCCTAATTTTTATTGTTTATTTTTCTTTCTATTTTAAATTTATATACCTAAAGAAGACTTACAGATATTTGCTGACATGTTAATTTGGTTATTGTACTTTAGCTTCATGTGATTTCCTGTTGCTCATTTGTTTTTAGTGACTGTGGAGGGTAAGGTGTATGCTTGTGGAGAAGCTACTAATGGAAGACTGGGTTTAGGCATTTCTAGTGGAACTGTGCCCATTCCCCGGCAGATTACGGCTCTTAGCAATTATGTGGTAAAGAAAGTTGCTGTTCACTCAGGTACAGTTTTAATATGTCTCCTTTAGAGCCATGAACTTATTTTGGATGATATTTTTCAGCTGTTTTCTCACGCGTTCTTAGAAAGATTTTGGCACCAATTTTTACTTCTTTAAATATAAACTTGGGCTAATGTTTAATTAACATGATCATAAATGTTTGACTGTTATTATTGTAGAAGAATATGTAGAAATTTGAAATACTGTTGTCACCAATTTAGCATTAGTAAAATTAAGCAGTTAGCACTTCAAATCTTATGAGTTATAGCTGCTTAAGCCCATGGTGTATGAAAGTAATTTTTAATGAAAAGGTTATATCTATGAGATCTGCGAAGTAGTATCTCTCTAGCTGACTAATCTTAACATCGTTGGGAGTTTGAACTTTAACAGTAGTGGCTTTTTCAGACTCTAGGAATTATTTTTAAATTCTTATTTTAAATTTCTTTTTATATATTTAAAATATGTATACATTTGTATATTTAAAACTAATTGCTTGCATTCATTCTTAACTTTGTTTAAACCAATGTTTATAAATCATTTACATTTTATTATGCATTTATTTGAAAGTGCTTTCCTTTAGCATGTTGATTAATATTTTCTTCTTAAAAAATCCAAAAAGCTTATGTATTTAATGAGACATTTAAATAGGTGACCTATGTCTTCTTGTTTTCTTTACTGGAATAGTCACTTGTTTAAAATAACATAAAGTAATGCCATTAATTAGCCTGGTTTCCAATGTCATGATGGTAGGTTAACAAAATTTATTTACAAGTACCATATTTAGTTAGAACTAAAGAGGTTTAGGGGTGCTGGAACCCCAAGAATGCCAAGGCAGAATTGCCTGGAATGAATTCACACACTCAAGCCTTCTCTCAGTCAAGTGGCAAAAGTTTATTGTAACAGCAGCAGGTGAAATTCCTTTGAGGAACTTGCAGCTTAATGTGGATGAATCTAAAGCTTATATAGAAAAGGGGCAGGGAATGAATGTTAAGGATGCTAATTAGGTAATGCAAGGGGTCAAGGTGTCTTTGGGAGCAGGCATTAGTGATCTATGGATGGGAAAATTCAGGGAGTAAATAGAGACAGCTTTGTTGATACCAGACACTGAAGGAGAAAAGACACTTTTTGTTTAGCTGTCAGAGGCATGGACCTTGGGCAGGCACCCTGGGAAACAGTCCTTGGGCCAGCACCCTGCACTCATAGCTTTTATATGAGGAATTACAAGATCAACTCTGTCTGTGCCTGTGACAAGGAAAGAATTTTCTCACGGAGTCCGGGGCTGGGTTACTTAGACAGTCTTAGGGCTTTTTGGAGTCTAGGTCACACCACCCCATCTGAACAGCAAACTAGATTTTTTTATAGGAATTGATTCTTATACCTCTTAAAGAAGACCAGATAATATGAAAAACATACCCTTTGAATCTTGTAGGTGGCCGGCATGCTATGGCTTTAACTGTTGATGGAAAGATATTTTCATGGGGTGAAGGTGATGATGGAAAACTTGGACACTTCAGCAGAATGTAAGCATATTATATCTAGCCTTTCTTGCTAATGAGGAGAAATATTTGTCTTGGTAGTTTCTGATTTTGCATTTATTGCATATTTTAAAATAGGGTCTACCTATATGAAACAGGTTTTATGATTGCTTTAAAATACTTATTGACAGTTTTAACAGTTTTTTGGGATGTTTGCAATCAGTCAACATATATAGACTCACTCTTGAGTCTGTGGCTATGTATAGGTGAATCAATACCACTGATATTTTTGTTGCTTCTTTAGGAATTAGAGATTGATTATAGAAACTATCATTTTAAAAATTTTGTTTTAGGAACTGTGATAAACCAAGACTGATAGAGGCATTGAAGACCAAACGTATTCGTGATATAGCATGTGGCAGTTCTCACAGTGCTGCCATCACATCAAGTGGTGAATTATATACATGGGGCCTTGGAGAATATGGCCGGTTGGGACATGGGGATAATACCACACAGCTGAAACCCAAAATGGTGACTATATAAAATTAATTGCTTGATTTTGCAGAAAAAGTAGAGAACTTTAAAGGAAGAAACATTTGGTAGGAATTAATTAATATTCTGATTTTTAAAAAAATCTAAATTTGTAATGATTTAAATGATTTATTATGGACAGTAACTCTGGTGTGTGTGTGTGTGTGTGTGTGTGTGTGTGTGTGTGTGTGTGTGTG
>NW_020951369.1:136952-226084 GCF_900497805.2 Vombatus ursinus
TGTGTGTGTGTGTGTGTGTGTGTGTGTGTGTGTGTGTGTGTGTGTGTATGTGTGTGTGTAACCTGACTTATTCCTCCCGTTCTTCCTCCCAATCCTCCAATAGGTGAAAGTTCTTCTTGGTCATCGAGTTATTCAAGTTGCTTGTGGAAGTAGAGATGCCCAGACGCTGGCTTTGACAGATGAAGGTGAGAATATACTTTATCCAAAACTTAAATGGGTTGAAAATGTTATATTGATTTTAAATCTAGAGGTGGACCGGACCTCTAGTTTCATTGATATAGGGAACTCCCAGGGGAGGAAATGCCTTCAAAAATAATGCAGGTCAGCATCTCTCTATAACTTACAGTCCAGAGTTGCCCAGGAACACTGAAACATTAAGTGACTTACTACTAAAACAGCCAATATATGTCAGAGACAGAATTCACTGACATTGAGACTGGCTTTCTCTCGACAACACCATGATGCCTCTTTGATGTATATGTTTATTTCTTTTTTTTTTTCCCCACATAGGGTTGGTCTTTTCCTGGGGAGACGGTGACTTTGGGAAACTGGGCCGGGGAGGAAGTGAAGGATGTAACATTCCTCAAAACATTGAGAGACTTAATGGACAAGGAGTTTGCCAGATTGAGTGTGGGGCTCAGTTTTCCTTGGCACTTACAAAGTCAGGAGTAGTATGGACTTGGTATGTAAAATATTTTGCTCAGTATCACAGTTCCAATATGCTGGAAACATTAGATTTTTGTTTTGCTTTGTATATGAAAATAAACTTAATACTTTTTTTTTGGTTCAAGTCTTTCTTCCTCATGCTTAATTAACATTCTTCGGTTAAATCATGTTAAGATCTTGTGAATAGAATTATTTTCTAGTGAAGAGATTATGGTAATGAGGCAGTAGAAAAACTGCTACAAGCTTTTGTCGTTGTTTTATTTACTTTGTAGTTAAAATGAAAGTTATCTTAAGCTATTATAGAAGAAGCCATTTAAGAAATGAGCTAAAAGTAGTTTTCATATCTATTTCTAAATTTCTGAAAAAAATATGCCTATTTTTCCCCAAGTAAGTGAAGAAACCAAAAGTGGCTTCAGTAGGCATCACAAATATATTTTTTTAAGTTTTTTTTAAAAATCACAGGCAACACAGATAATTAGGGGCTAGACTCTAGCAAACCCAAGAGGCATTTGAGGAAGAGATTTTTATTACTATTTGATCCACTTTATTTAAAACTACAGACAAGTGATTTATATATGATTATTTGAGTAAACATATTAAATATTTGCCTGGTAGGATGAATTGAATTTATTTGTTCCCTAAATTTATAGCAGTCTTTTAAAAATGTCTTAAGTGCACTTAGATTAGATATCATCCTTAAGGCTGCTAGGTGACATAAAGGTAGTCTAGGACTTCAGTAACTCTAGGAAAGTCATTTAACCTCTCTAAGCCTCAGTTTCATCATCTATGAAATGAGTTTATATCAATATTAGGGCTGTACTAATATTAAACATCTACATGGCAGAATAAATGGAATGTGATGGTATTATAAAGTTATTATAGTTTTAATTATCCTATGGGTATTTAAATTAGCTACTGTTACATACTGTGATTTATTCTTTTACTAAAGTTCCTCTCCAGTTCTGCCCTGTTGTGTGAAGATGACCTTGAATTCTCAAAGCCTATGTGAGAGGAGAATAAGCTCTTATAGAGCCTACCAAGTTGAAATAGGCTTTGAGTTGGGGCCTGATAATGTTGATGGTCTATGTAAAGACCATTTTAGTTGAATATTTATATATAGAAAATGTAGAGAAGCTCATCACCATGATGTCATGAAATTTTTTGGTCTTAGCAATTCACAAATATCGTAAACTGAGATGTTGGTAGGTATGTTAAAGGAGGGAATACCTATGGTAAGAAAATGATGGATTTGAAGCTTTGAGAAATGTTATTGTTCTTTTTTAGGGGTAAAGGGGATTACTTTAGGCTTGGTCATGGCACCGATGTTCATGTCAGAAAACCACAAGTAGTAGAAGGACTACGAGGAAAGAAGATAGTTCATGTGGCAGTAGGTGCCCTTCACTGCTTAGCTGTCACTGATACAGGTCAAGTAAGTATGGACAACTTGCTTTTAACGTTTATGGAATGCCAAAACAATAGAAATTACATTGGTATTAGGTGTTTCCTTTGACTATATACTGTAAATCAAAAGTGGAAAATTCATGGCCTGCAAAACTCCCAACTTGAGACCAACCAGATTCAAATTTAATTGGGAGATGTTTAATAAAGTCAATAAAAATACAGTACAACAGCATGTGGCTAGTGGGGATTCTTATGTAGGATTAATGGCCTGCTTTTCTGTTTGAGAATGCTGATGATAAAATGATTATCCATAGCTATATTTTTAAAGAGATGTTTAAAACAGTAGGATTTGTACTGTTATGTATATTAATAGTTATTTTTAGGATTGCTAATTTTAGGATTACAGCTCAAACTATAGATTTGTGAAATGTAAAAAATGCTGTAGAGATTACCTACTAAATTATTTAAAGATATATCTTGTTAGGAATATGTGGTAGTCAGACTAAACAACGAAGAAGAAAATAAAGTGTATACATAGATCCTTATTAATATTTACAAAAAGATTGCTCAGTTAGCGTGATTCTTAGGATGTCCTACCTTGTTATACCAACTTCATTATTTTTTCTTTTTTAAAAATGCAAATGAGAAGTAAAACTAAGATTCTCAGGTTCTCAGTTAATAGTTTGAATTTCATCAGCATTTAGGCTTATAAGACCTTTACCACAGTCTTATGATTTATTTCATTTATAGCATCATGAAATCCTCTGTGATGATCCATCTTGTCAAAATTCAGCACAGTATTGACTTTTCTTCCTGAAGCTGTAATATTTAGACTGAAAGATTATTTAGAATTTAGTGATAAGCATACCTATTTCTTTTAGTTATTCAAAATTCTAATCCCCCTACAAAAAACAAACAAAAAACTTAGCTTTTATTAGTGAATAAAACAATATTGTAAAAGATTTTTTAATTTAATTTATTGAGGTGCTAGAATAAGTATTTTTAACATAAATAGATCTATGTAAAATAATTCTTTGTTTTAGAAATAATTGGTTTTTCTTTACAGGTGTATGCTTGGGGTGACAATGATCATGGACAGCAAGGCAATGGGACCACTACTGTCAACAGAAAACCCACTCTTGTGCAAGGCTTAGAAGGCCAAAAAATCACCCGGGTAGCTTGTGGCTCATCGCACAGTGTGGCATGGACAACAGTAGATGTAGCAACCCCATCTGTCCATGAACCTGTCCTCTTCCAAACTGCTAGGGACCCTTTAGGCGCTTCTTACTTAGGTAACATAGTTGGTTTGAATATAGACATAAGATCTTACAAGTGTGTAGTATATCCACTAACATTTCAGGGAATGTTATTGTGTGAATTGAGGTGTGCATCAGAGCAGAAAGAAAATTCCTTGTACTGTAGAAGAGGGTTTATGTAGTCAAAATGGGAATTTGTGAAAGATAAAATAATAGAATCTGCTTTCCTCTTAATGATTAGAAAGATTATAGCAGTTCATGTTCTCATGTTTAAAGAAAGGAAAACCTTTCTTCTTGCTCTTTTCCTGATTGTCTCCTTAATTCAATGACTAATAATAAAATGCCATATTCTGCATGATATATGTAAATTCAGATTAGTTAAACAGTTTACCAAATAATTGATAAATGCCTAATTCTGCAAAATCCTGCCTTTAATGAAAGGCATTGTCTATACAATGTTTGCTTATTTGTTAACTTATGGATGTAGGGTTTTATATTGTTTCAATTTTCTTGGGAAAGTAAATTTGTAGATTTTTCTAATGTAACCCTTCAGTTAGGAATATTAATTATTTCAGGTAGAATTTTTAGTACTTATAATTTGTGGTGTTCAAACATTTTGTCAAAGTGTTGAAATTTTAATGTGATAAGGGGAAAGTGTTTTTTAGGAGTAATAGTCTTTAATTTATTTATGTATGTAGATGAATAAAGTAAACGTTTATTGAGTCCAGGTATCCACTCTAATATTACTGAATGTGTGCAGCAAAATGGAGTTATTTAGAAGCTAGAATTAGAAAGGCAAAACTGTTTAGAAACAAATAATATTATCATTTTAAAATTAAGCACAAAATTTCCATTTCCATTTCTAAGGTGTTCCTTCCGATGCAGATTCTTCTGCTGTCAGTAACAAAATCAGTGGTGCAAATAGTTCCAAGTCTAATCGCCCTTCCCTTGCTAAGATTCTCTTGTCTTTGGATGGAAACCTTGCCAAACAGCAAGCATTATCTCATATTCTTACAGCATTGCAAATTATGTATGCAAGGTAGGTTTGTCAACTTATTTAAAAAACAGACTTACAAGCACTGAGACTTGGCATGTACACCTTTTCTTCATTGTTCAAGTAGATTTAAAAACCCTAAGTATGTTAGGACTATTAAATGTTATTTGTAAATGTTCCTTTTGACTTAGGAGGATTAGTACAATATTAGTGTATGCTATTTGGTGGCTAATGGTAGTCACCTTTGTACTCTAATGAGGTCTTTACCAAAGGCATGAACACGAACCAAGATTTTCTTGTACTTCTATTATGTTGATATATAGGAGAGACAGATTTTGTTGGTGGTGATTTTGAAGAACAGCTAGCATGATATCATCTCTCCTACAAACTGAATGTTTATTGTTTGATATTTGTTTCAATCTTTTGACATGAATTATACCAGAATTAAAGCTCATAACCTCAGTAGAAGTCACCCACCTCCAAGCAGTATACAGGTTGAAAATTTTTGGTCTCTTTTTCTTTCTTAAAAATAAATTTATTTATTTATTTTTAGTTTTCCACATTCATTCCATAAAATTTTGAGTTCTAAATTTTCTCTGCATCTCTCCCCTCTACCAACTCCAAGATGGCATGTAAATTGATAAAGGCTCAACATATACATTCATATTAAACCTGTTTAAACATTAGTCGTGTTGAAAGAAGAATTAGAACCAATGGGAGAAACCATGAGAAAGAAGGAACAAAAAAAAAGAAAGCAAATAATATGCTTCAATCTTCATTCAGACTTCATAATTCTTTTTTTTGGATGTGGACAGCATTTTCCATCATGAGTCTTCTGGAGTTGTCCTAGATCCTTGCATTACTGTCTGTCAGAGTTAGTCATCTCACAGTGTGGCTGTTACTGTGCACAGTGTTCTCCTGGTTCTGCTCATTTGCTCAGCATCAGATCACAAAAGTCTTTCCAGGTTTTTCTGAGGTCCATTTGCTCATCATTTCTTATAGCACAATAGTATTCAATTACATTCATATACTTGATCTCTTTTTCAAACTAAGGCTGGCTTTCATTGATAGCATCATCCAAAGCATCTCTGCCCTTCAAGAAAAACTCTTCTGAATGTCTTCTGGCCTAATTTTGGGAAAAGCTTACAAACTTGTCATTTTTATTGTAATTCGTAAATTTCATTTCACTTCAATAAGGCATAAATAGGTTTCCTTTTAGTCAAGAAATAAAATGTTGCTGTTGTAAAGCAATGCACTGTTTTTCTGAAGACTTAACATTTGTTGTCTGATTGAAGCACAAGTTTTAGACAATAAGAAGATCATGTTATACTTGTAGATTTTTATTTTTATTTTTTTTACAACCAGGAAAATGGCAAAGTGCACTAAATATTAAACTGAAATTTCTTTTAGAGATGCAGTGGTTGGAGCCTTAATGCCTGCTAGTATGATCGCACCAGTGGAATGCCCATCTTCTTCATCGCCCGCTCCCCCTTCAGATGTGTCTTCAGTGGGAAGTCCTATGAATGGTGAAGATTGTGTGATGACTATGGATGTAGAGGAAAGGCTGAGCCCAAATCCATGGCAGGACAGGAGAGGGGAGGTAATCAATCAATCGACTGTAGAAAAAATTGGTGATATCAGACTATCCAATTAGTACTTTATTTGTTGTCATAGGGGAAAACACCTACCCTGCAATGGAAGGAAATAGATAGTTTAAAGTTTATCAGCCTTAATATTTACTGACTGGGTGCAAATATAATTTCTATATTTTTACTATTTTAAATAGCCTTTTGTGTCTATATTGAAATAATAGTAACAATAACAATAACAGTAATGATAATGAACATTTATATATTGCTTATTTCATGCCAGACACTGTGCTAAGTTCTTTACAATTATTACCACATTTGGTCCTCAGAATAACCCTGTAAGGTAGTTGTTCTTATTATCCCCATTTTACAGATTGAGGAATGTGAGGCAGATGGAAATTAAGTGAGATTTGCCCAGAGTCACATGGCTAGTAATTATCTGAGGCTGTATTGTATCTGGGTCTTCCCAACTCCAGACCTCTATCTACTGCATTACCTAGCTGTATAGGGTATAATATTATTTTAAAAAGCTTAAAAATATTTTGATGGAAATTGACTTGTTTATTATGTCAAGGCCTTTGGAAGTGGTGGTTGCTGGTGGTGGGTTAAAGTTAAGGAAAAAAAGAAAGAGGGGAGCTATGTTATTTTAGACTATAGTTTTAATATTTCAAAAACATGTAGTTGCTCCTGGATTTTGTTGGTTTATCTTTCTTATTCTTTCTCTGCTTTAATTTTTTTAAACTAGGTAGTTTCTTCAGAAGATGCTGTGACTCCATCAGCAGTGACTCCCTCTGCTTCCTCTGCCTCCTCTCGACCATTTATTCCAGTGACTGATGATCCTGGAGCTGCCAGTATCATTGCAGAGACCATGACTAAAACCAAAGAAGTAATAACCATTGTTTTTAATTTACTTGAAAACCTTGATTTGTTATGCCAGCGGTTATATTCTCACATAAAACATACCTAAATCCATTTTTCAGTGTAAAGAGAATTATTTTTCATAAATTAAAATCTTATTTTGTCATCAACCTCAGAAATCTCCTGGGTTAAAGGATTAACCCAAGAATTATTTTTCAAAATACAAAATAATGTAGACTTACTACTCTCCTGTGTTGAAGAGGGAGATAGCATTTCCTTTTCTATAAGGGAATAGCATCGTTGATTATCAAGTTCCTGTGTCTTTAGCCCATTTAATTTTATATTAGATTATTATTATTATTCTTGTTGAAAGTCATGCAACTGCTGATTTTTTTTTTTAACAATTCCATACTAATCTTGTCTTTGTATAATTGCGTTTTCCTTTAATTGTATATCCTTTTGGTTATAGGGCCAAAAGAAGGAATTGACTGTTAAGAATTTATAATTTTAAAAATATTCTTAAAATATTGTTAAATAATTTAAAGTTTAAATTTACACTTACTAAATTAAACATCTTAACTTTTATATTTATACATGATTCAAAACTTCAGTATTTTTGCTAAATTACATTTGATTGCTTCTAGGCCTCACATGTAATAATGTACAATCAGATGTAATTTCTTTTTTCATCTTGAAGGAAAAAAGGCAGGTATATCATTACAAATTAATTGTTTTACTTTCCAGTGAAATTTGATTTAGAGCAATTTGTTGACTTGTAGACTTAAAAATAGTATTAATATTGAGCCACCAAGCTCAAATAAAGTGCTACAGTTGCTTAGAAGAAGACTTTTGGAAGGAATCATTGGAGGAGTCTAGACCGGATATATAAAATTATACTGACAGTATTTGGATTATTGTTGCTCAGTAGACCAAATCAATAGATATATTTAAAGCATATTGTATAAGGGAAAACCCCTGGTTTTGGCTTTATATGATGCAAATTCTTTGCGGGTGGAGCTCTTTTGTTGTGGATAAATTAGTTCCTAGATCTGAATGGTAAAATGATAGCAGAGATCTGCTATCAAATAATATGTTTATACTAAATACTAGAAAAGCTACCAATGTACTTTTGGTGGATGTATATTTAAATAATGAATTTTACTTTTGCTTACAGTGCTATGCTTAAAAATAGTACAGTGAAAGAATCTTGCAGTACATTTTTCGTATTGGATATTAGAATTTTTTAAAAGTATATTTATGCTTCTAGTTGTTTATTAGTTATTTGTTTCCAGATTAAATGCTTGGGGAATATTCTACAAGGAAAAATCAGTGATACTTGAATAATGTGTGATATTTTGTTTGTCCCACACATTTTATTTTGTTTCATTATTTTCATTAGCTGTTGCTTTCTTTTCTGGTGATATGCCTAAAAATTGCTATTGTTTTTGTGACATTTTAGGAACAAAGATAGAATTAGGAAAGTATTTTCATTCCTAAAAACACTCAAAATATTTGTGCTCATGCACCAGACATGGATAACTAGGTAGTGCAGAGGATAAAGTGCCAGGCCTGAAGTCAGGAATCCTCATCTTCCTGAGTTCAGTCTGACCTCAGACACTAGCTGTATGACCCTGGAGAAGGAAGCAGCAAACCACTCCAGTATTTTTGCCAAGAAAATCCCTAAAAGAGGTCATGAAGAGTTGGATACAAGTGTACAGCAAAAACCCAACATGGACATAATCCATTCTCTAGATAAGTCTCATCCAGTTGCAGCAAAGATTTGTAAGAAGTAGGAAGAAAGGGCTTGTTAATTTTAAGCATACCACTGTAATGAATAATTTCAATACTAGCTTGGTCACATTACTAATTTGATTCACTTTTCTTTATATTTTGAAGATTTACCTGGTAAAGTCTCTGTATTTGGTAAGACTTTGGAAAGAATCAATCAAGGCTGTTTAGAAAGTATAAGTTTATGAATGTGTGGCTGTTTAGGAGCCTGCTATCTATAAATGAATCATACTTATTGAATATTCGACTTTTGGGTATTTTGTCGTACTGTAGACTTTACACTGTAGAATAAAATTCATAATGTTCCTTAAGTGCTTTTTATTAAAAATTAATGCATTCATTATTAAAACATAGAACTATGTAGTTTATATTATGTTCATCATCTTTATTCTTTAATTTCTCAGGATGTTGAAAGCCAAAATAAAGTATCAGGTCCTGAACCACAATATTTGGATGAGTTTACTAGTCTCTTAGTGCCAGATGATACCCGTGTCATGGTTGACTTGCTCAAGCTGTCTGTTTCTAACCGAGCTGGTGAGAAGGGAAAAGATGTTCTTTCAGCTGTGCTCTCTGGTATGGGCACTGCTTATCCCCAGGTGAGTTAAAGCATGTATTAGAAATATCCCATTTTTTTTCCCATTTTATTTTTCAGTTGTACTGTACTGCTTGATTTTTCCCAGATTCTTATTGATGTAACTAAAGAGTCACAGGAAGGTCACTTATGTCGCTTAACCCAATAAACTCTAAGACTGAAAATTATAGATAAGTTGCCATTTTGCATTGATAGGTAGATTGCCCACAACAGGTGTTGTACCCAGCTGATGACATCACAGGTCTAGATTCCTCCTCCTCTTCACAAAAACAAAAAAGAGTGTCACTTGGCAATTTCACATATGAACATCAGTCAGAAAATTTAGAGGAAAATAAATTATTTACAGACCCCAGAAAAGAAACTTCTTGACAATCAGTAGAAGGTTCTGACCATATCTTTAGGAAGCCAGGTAATTAATGAAATTATTAGTTTTTGAATCCTAGTACTTAAAATTTTGCTCCATGGGGAATAAGTACATGAGGGAACTGCTCACTGATTTTCTAGTGGCAAAATGGGTGCCCTTTCTTGTTGACTACTTACTTTTTACTTATTTATTTTATCCATATAGTGTTGATGCTGACCTATTTTTTCTGTGTATTTTACAGAATTTTAAGAATATTTTAGAAATTAGAAATTCTTAACAGTCAACTCTTTCTTTTAGTCTTACAACCAAAAGAATATTCAGTGAAAGGTAAATATAATTATACAAAGACAAGATTAGTGTGGAGTTGTTAAAAAAAATCAGTGGTAGCATGAGTTTCAACAAAAATAACAGTAACTTTTCTAATTAATGCATTTTTATCCTATTGTGGAATACTAGCAGAATTGTCTTTAACATGTTTAGGGAGACATAGAATTATGATTTCCATGAAGACCACTCTTTCCTCCTTTTTTAATGTAGTATTGTAGTAACTTGTTATTAAGTAATTATGGGAGAGCAGTTGTCAGGGTGACCTGGGTTCAGGTCCTACCTCAGGCATACATTGGCTCTGAAAACCATGGGCGAGTAACTTAACCTTCTTAGCTCCTCTAGCAGCTCTTTAAGATTATAACTTGGCTTCCCTTCTCCAACCTTGTCATATCTAAGCGCAACTGCTGGTCCTCACAGTGTGCCAGTGTGCCTAGGTCTCATCTCACCAGCTTTGTTAGACATCAGTAGCCTGGACAGTAGTAAGCTTGATGAGCTCCAGGCCTTTGTCAGGCTCTCCCAATGGGAACTGGGCCTCCTGTATGCCAAGTCCACTTCCTCAGAGACTAGGTAGAAAGTATAGATGGTAAAATTAAACCCTGTTCCACATAAAACTAGATCAGAAGAAAAGATCTTGGGGGCAAAAAACTAAAAGTAAGAAACCAAAGGAACCCCTCAAAACCAGAGGAATCAGAAAGTGGGTAATTAATAATTAATAATAATAGTAATTAATTATTGAATGAAGGAACCAGATTCTGATTTCTCCCAGGAAAAGGGGAATGAACCTGTAGAGCTAACAGATGAGATGATGGATCTGGCTAATGAAAAGAAGGTGGTATTCACTGAAGCTCTGAATAGTGAACTTTCGAGAGCCATTGAATTACTCAGGGAGACCGTCCAACTGAATTCTTATTTGTGTATTTTATATGCCAAGAGATCAACTATCTTTCTAAAACTTCAGAGACCAAACACTATCAGAAATTGTGACAGAGCAGTTGAAATGAACCTTGACTCATTTAGACTACTGAGAAGAATTAGTCCATGATCTTTCCATGGTATGTAAATTGGACTATGATGAAGAAGTCAGTATTATACTGAGGAAAGTTCATCCAAGGGCCCAAAAGAACGTTGGTGAAAATACAGAAGAAACACTGAGGAGTAAGAGATCAAAAAGAAAAGAAAGACAGGGTGAAGAAGTCCCAGAAGGAACCTCAGACATCCTAAAAGGAGAAGGAGGCCCAGTGAAATGTGGGAGCCAAGTTTGGTCATTTTCCTGGAAGTGTGACTGGGAATTTTCCAGGAGGCATGCCTAGTGTAGGAGGGGCTATTCTTGGAATGGCAGGCCTGGCAGAAGGGCCAGAATCTAGAAGTTCTTGTAGCCATATAGGATTCAGAAGTTATGGTGGCATTCCAAGATGTGGCTCAGAATCCAGTAAACGTGTCAAATGTCAGAGCAACTACAATGTTATGAATCTCATCATCAAATTGTCAACCAAACTGAAAGTCAAGCATAAATGACCTTTTTACATATAAAACCTTTATTGAGAGAAAAACAACCCTGATCACTTAATGGATCATGCAAACTTACACCTGCGATCCTTTAGAGACGAAAGATAGTATTCATTGAAAATAATTTCCTCTTCTTCCAGTGTGATAGAAGCAATTTTTATAATGTTTGATTGGCTGTTAGTCTAGTCAGATATTTTCCTACTCAGAATCACACACTTGAACTAGAAACATAAAAGCATTTTCCTAAAAAATTTCCTTAAAATTATTTACAGGAGAAGAGGAAAGTAGTGCATAAACTTAATTTCTTTACTAATCATTTTGGCTTTCTCTAGGACTTTAGTAGATTTCAGAGTGCTAAAGACTTATTCAGTAAATTGGAAAAATTAGTCCAATCAAGTAAAGGTGAACAGTCTTCATAATTAAAAATTGAAAATAGGTTTATGCCTATTGGGGTATTTTGATTTTTTGTTCTTTAAATGCTGATGAGTTTTAAAAATTAAAAAAAGCAACAAAACAACATGCTTATTTTGATGGCAATATTAAATGTAGGACCACCAGCATTTTAGTAACTACTCAGGCAGAGACTGGAGTTTGCAGCAGTGTTGCAGCAGTTTTACCAAATTTTATATATCATGAATATGCTTTACAAAGTTGGAGGTTTTGCGAATAGGAACAGAGTAACCAAATGCTACAGTGATGTGGAGGGTATGTTTATTTTGCAAATACAGCTGTAAGATTGGGTTACCACCATACAATCTTGGCTCCTTTCTTGTTCAGCATGTCATTATAATAATTTATCTTTCTGTGTAGGGAAAGAAGTGTCCTTTTCTTTCTTCGCTGATGAATACTGATTTTCTTTCCTCAACAACAGATACCTGGCCCGTGTTTTCAGTTATTTTCCCAATCTATTTTTATTGGACCAAAAATAGCTTTTTCAATCAGTATTATTGATGTTTAGTCTTTAAAGCATACTTAATTGGGTAATCATTGCTGAATATTTGATTTAATGTAAAATGTAATCCTTACATTCTGTACATAGGCTAGTTAGCCCTTAAGCTTCTTATTTGACCAAGAGATTTCATTTAATTTAGTGGGAGCTTGGGAATCTCAGCATTGCTTATCTTTCTGTACTAAAACATGGTCTTTCACTTTGGAAATATCATTTGGAACTACATGTAAATTATTCTTCCCATTTTGGGGAAGGAGAGCATGAAGTTTGAATTAGTGGACATATGAAGACTCAAGTGAACTCTAGATTATCTAAGATAAAAAATGTGGTCTATAAATAGATTGTGACTCTTGTTTTGCATGGCAGGATTGTTTATTTTATGAAAGGTCTCATGACTGCTTTCTTTTAGGGTAGTTTACTACCTATATATGCTTCCTGTATTTTATTTAAGAACTAGAGTAATTAGAACAGCAAAAGGAATGACTTTCATAGAACACATCTGAAATGAAAAGCCAGTGGTAAATTATACCTATTTGTCATTCAAGTAACTTGATAGGATCACGTTGTTTTAAGTTAGATACAGCTATATCCAGGGATTGAATATGTTTTACAAAACACATTACATGGCATATCAGCTTCCTGTTGGTGTGTGTTCTAGTAATACTCAGTAAACATTAAATGACTGTTAGGCAACAGGCACTGTTCTAAGTGCTGAGGATATAAAGAAAGGTAGAAGACAATCTTTGCCCTCAAGGATCTTACAGTCCAGGGTGGGAGACAATAACCAAGTTACTATGTGCAAACAAGCTGCATCTAGGATAAATAGGAAATAACAGAGAGAATTGAGGGGCATTGAAAACCACTTGTTGTATAAGGTGGTATTTTAATTGGGTCTTGGGTCTTGAAGGAAGCTAGAGAAGTCAGGGGGTGAAGATGGGGAAGAACATTCTAGTCAAAGGGGGAATAGCCAGTGAATATGTCCAGAGTCAGGAAATGCAATTACTTGTGAGAGAAACAGGAAAGGGGCCATTGCAACTGGATGACAGAGTAGTAAATGGGGTGTGGGGTCTAGATTGTAAGAAGACTGGGAAGGTAGGATGGAGTGAGTTCTTTGACTTTGAAGGGCTTTGAATACTGAATAAGGGATTTTATATTTGATCCTGGAGGTGAGTGAGAGCCACTGGAATTTATTGAGTAGGGAAGTGACATGTTCAGACCTATATTTTAGGAATATTAATTTGATAGCTAAGTGGAGACTGGACTGCAATAGAGAGCAGGCCATCCATC
Organism: Vombatus ursinus; assembly: GCF_900497805.2. Lineage (NCBI taxonomy): Eukaryota > Metazoa > Chordata > Mammalia > Diprotodontia > Vombatidae > Vombatus > Vombatus ursinus. The sequence goes on from NW_020951369.1 coordinate 150,530, forward strand.
AGACTGTTGTAGTAGTCCAGGTGTGAGGAGGTGAGGGCCTCAGTATCAGAACAGAGATAAGTCATAGTTGAAAGATGTTGCAATCATTAGGCTTTGGCAGCATATTGAATGTGGGGGCGGATGGGCAAGAGTGAATCTAGAATAACACCTAGTTTGGGAGCCTGGGTGACTGGGAAGGCAGATGATACTCTCAACGGTAATAAGAGAGGTTTGGAAGAGGGGAGGGTTTTAAAGGAAAGATCATGAGTTCCGGTTTGGATATGTGGAGTTGAAGATGTCTGTGGGATATTAGAGATGTCCAATAGTCAGTGAGAGATGAGAGTCTAGGAGTTAAGAGACAAGTTAAGGCTGAATAAGCAGACCTGAGAATCATCATCATAGAGGTAATTGAATCTATGAGAGCTGATGAGATCACCAGGTAAAGTAGTATAGAGGAAAAAGAAAAGAGGCCCCAGAAGAGACCTTTAAGACACCTGTGGTGGGCATGACCTGTATAAAGATTTAGCAAAGGAGACAGAAAAAAATAGTCAAATAGGTAGAAGAAGAACTAGGGAAGAGCAGTGTCATCAAAAAATTAGAAAAAGAGTATCAAGGAAAAGAGGAAAGAATAAGAAAGGTGAGTATTGAGAAAAGGCCATTGGATTTACAACTAAGAAATCATTGGTAACTTTGGAGAAAGTTTTAATTAATTGATGAAGTTGGAAGCCCGATTGTAGAGAGTTAAGGGAAAAGGGTGAGGAAAGGAAACAGAGCGCCTAATGTAGATCTTCTCAAAGAATTTAGCTATAAAAGGAAAGATAATTATGGGATTATGACTAGTGGGGATGTGAGGATCAAGTGAGAGTTTTCTGAGGATGAGAGAGACCTGAGAATGTAGGTAGTAGGGAAGAAACCATCAGACAGGGAGAGACTGAAGATCAGTGAATGGAGGTGATAGAGGGGGCAGACTGCTGGAGAAGACGGGGAAGAAAGGGATCGCTTGTGCACGTAGGTGGTTGCTTTGGCAAGAAAGGCCACTTCATTATATCAGACGGAAGCAAAGGAGGAGGGCAGAAGGGTGATTGATGTCTGACAACAATATGAACAGAGGGTGCTTTTGGTGAATAACCTCATTTTTTTTGAGTCAGATATGAAGCAGGGTTCTCAGCTGAGTGGGTGGAGGGGCAGGGGAAACTGGAAGATCTGAGTAGGGAGAAGGTTTGGGAGAGCACTGAGATGAGTGAGATAATTAGGGACTTAGGATTTATACTTAACCTCAGTGTGACAAAATGTATACTCAGCAGAATTATTTTTTTCTTATGTGGTTTACTGAGTCTTAACTTCCTGCAGTGCAAAATGATTTTCAGATTGTGTCTGGGCAAAGCATTTTGCTCTTTTCAAAGTGTTTTGTGCTCAGTCAAAATTGTGATAGTCATGATTAGTTTTACAAATACAAAGTTCATTTGGGAATTCTTCATATCCAAACCAGAAGCTTTTTTTTTCTTGTACCAACAACTCTACAAGAAATAGAAAAAACAAGTTTTTTTCTTAAAAATACATGGTTTTCAAATATTTCTAATTACTTTCAAAAATAAAGTATGCTATTCAAACTAGGGGAAAAAAAATCCAAACGCACAAGTTACAGAACAGCTGCTGGTTCTGCGTTAGTAAAGGGAGTTTTCTCCCCCAACTCCCTTTACTGATGAAATCATACATTTGGAAAAGAAGTAGTTATTGTAAAGTCTCAGTTTTTTGAAGTATGTGATGTAGAATATATTAATCTAATTGAATTTCACCAGAACTCTGTTATTAGTCACTTGAATCATGAGTTACATGATTTAACAGGGTCCTTAGTAATAATATGGGGATTTTAGGACTATTTAGCCCTATCAAGGGCTGATAGCTTGAATTGACTATTACACTCTTAGTTAATCCTAGGACTGCTTTGTGTTCATTTTACTTTAGTCATAAAAAGTTGTTAGACAATCTCCATCAGTAATAGTTCAAATTCTAATGCTCCACGAAGCTGTAATTGTAAGCATCTACATTTACCTCAGTTTCCCATATAGAAATGTTTTCTACAGCTAGTTGAAAAGTATGCCTTCCTCTTTCTGTGCCCTGAAGCCAGGTGTTTCATTAATGTCTCTTCATCTGTACTTGTTAAGTCTCCTTAGGACATTAGTGCTCTAGTCTTTATGGGACTATCTTCAGAAAGGATACAAATCCCCCCTCTTTTTTTCCTTTTTAAAAATTGCCTTATGTCCTTTCCATTCAGATGTTTAGCCTGTTTTTCCTTTTTCATCCTCCCCTTAGAGAACAGCCTCTCTAGAACTAAATTATCAAGACTGTGGTATCTCCTTATCTCATGGTTTAAATTTTTTTCCCCCCAAGAGAATTCATCCTTATTGGGAGGAATAAACCTATCAGTTTTATTTATTAGTCCATCCTATCCTTGCATCGACATAAAAAGAGGTGTTTATTCAGAAGTTTTTGTGTGGGGGGGGTGGGGGGTGGGGGGAGTGGGATGGGGGAGGGGTCATGGTGGTAGTAGTGAGAACTCTCCTACTTAACTTTTTTTTTTCCCCAGATATAATTCTAGTTCACATTTTTTGGTTTTATTTTTCTTATTCTTTTCAGGTAGCTGACATGTTGTTGGAGCTGTGTGTTACAGAGTTAGAAGATGTTGCTACCGACTCTCAGAGTGGTCGACTCTCTTCCCAGCCTGTTGTAGTAGAAAGTAGCCATCCATATACTGATGATACCTCCACCAGTGGCACTGTTAAAATACCAGGTACTCAATAAAATCACAGGTATAAGAAGTGGGAATAAATATTACCTCCTCAAATTATGTAAGTGACTATACTGTAATTATAGCTTTAAAAAAAAAAAAAAGGGAAGGTGCAGCTAGGTGGTGTGGTGGATAGAGCACCAGCTTTGGAGTCAGGAGGACCTGAGTTCAAATTCGGCCTCAGACACTTGACACTTACTAGCTGTGTGACCCTGGGAAAGTCACTTAATCCTATTGCCTAGTGAAAAACAAAACAAACAAACAAAAAATGGGAATTTCTATAGAACCCTTCTTTGAATTAACTAGCAAATAAAGTCCTTAATCCAAACTTTTCATTTTATGAATAAGGAACAGATCCTGAGAGTTTGAAGTGACTTACTTAGTACAACTTATTTAGTATGATTTATCAAACTTTTTTTTGGTTGCTCTGAGAAGAGAACCACTATTTAGAGCCTAGAAATCTTAAATTAGCATGTTATGTTTTATAATTCTCACTTTTAAAGCATAATTTACATAGCTTACCTTATAGGTAATTTTAATGAAAAGAAAGGAAAAAAATTAGGGAAATTATGAAGAAGGGAACAGAGGGCAAGATTGCCTGATATATGAGAAAACAAGACTAATCTTTTCTCTAGAAAGCTGAAGAATAACCCAAACCTGTTTTTAGATGTAATTAAATTATCAGTTTAACTTTTCATCACTACTTTGGATTTACATTTATTATCCAGAAACCATTCTCAAGATTGTTCTAATCTGCAGAATTTATTGATGGTTTCTTATCGTGATCAACTGTTGAGTCATTTTTTTTTGAATTTGAAATGTCAGTTACCAAATTTTAAAAAAATCACTTCTAGTTCATTAACAAATGTTTTTAGAACCTGTTGTACAAGGTGTAGGATGCTACCAGACTTTATATGCTTAGATAATTGCTGGACTAAACATTAATTATGCTTATTCCTCCTCTCTTACTGTATTTATTTATATTCTGTAATTTGTTACTTTGTAACTGTAATTTGTTGCTGCTTGTTAACATATAAGGCTAACAGAATTTACTTATTATTAAGATACTCGCTTTATGCAGAGGAGGAAGCTTGCCTGTTTACTTCCTGTTCCAGAAAACATAGTAACACAAAGTAAATTGGTAACATTTGGTCAACGGTATTTAGTATCTTTCTTAGAAGAAATGCCACACAATTAATGTAGTAGCCTTTTATTTTCCAGGTATCAAATGTTTAATTTGAAGTTTGAGGTCGTTTCTGTCAGTGATGCCCTAAGTAGCAAAGTAATAATGCCATCTGGTGGTAGAATGATATTTAATGTTTTGTGATATTCATTCATTTATTTATTTTTATTGTGAGTCAGGTAGTAATTTTTTTGGTGGGTGTTTCATATTAACTTTGTTTCTTAAAAAACTCATGTGGGCTCAGTACATTGGATTTAGGATCTTTTAAAAGATGGGTTATAAAAATGTTATCAAAAGACTGTTTATTTTCAGTTTGAGGTATAGAATAAGCCTTCTGTTATGTTTTATTTAATTTGCCATTAGTTATTACATAAGCTAGTTCACCCTGAGGAGTAAAAAGGTTTGTGCTTTAAAAGGGTGCTAAATGAATATGCTTTAAAATTTAAAAATAAAAAATGTTTTAAAAAAAGCTAAAATATGCTTTAAAAATTTGCTAACCATAAATAATTTAGCGTTTTTTTGGTGGGAGGTGTCCTGTAATGATGAAATTGAGTGAAAACGAAGCTTGAAAGAAATAGGATGATCAAAAGCTTTCTGAATTGTCTTTGTCCGTAACTCTTATCGATAGCTTTTTGAGATACTGATTCCAGTTTTCTGATTTATTAGTCTCCTTTTCTATTTGATTTTACTGCTTATCCTGGTACACTTGCTTATTCAGGGCAGAAATCATAATTTTTCATCTTTTTAATGCCCTACAATATCTTGTGTATTTTTGGGGGGTGATAGTCCATACTTGAATTTACCGATGTCAGGAATTCCTACTGTAGAAACTCTACTAATGCAGAGAGGAGACTCTTAATAAATGTTTGTTGAGTTAAATTGAACAGATATAGTAATGATCCATTATAGATGCATGGAGCTTCTGGATTTGGGTTTTTTTCCCCTTGTTTCACCTAATAAGAAAGAGTGGTAATATATGAAATTTATATTTTTTTTGTCCTTTTTTTTTTTTTTTTTTTTTTTTGTTCTTTAGGTGCTGAAGGACTCAGAGTGGAGTTTGACCGACAGTGTTCTACCGAACGGCGTCATGATCCTCTGACAATAATGGATGGTGTGAATAGGATAGTTTCAGTTCGATCAGGTGATCAAAAAAATATTAAACTAAATTATAATTGCTTTTATTTTATATAAAATAGTATTACAGTTTAATTAAAAAAATGTTATTGGAAAATACCTAAGTTGAATAATTAAGCCATTTTCTAGGTTTTTCAAAAATTTTTACTTAAGGTAGCTATCCTGTACATCAAATACTCATTGAAATTAAAGCAGGTTTTAAAATAAATTGATAAGATTATTATTATTTTTTTAATTTTTTTTTTATTTTTAGTTTTCAACATTTACTTCCACAAGATTTTGAGTTCCAAATTTTCACCCCATCTTGCCCCTCCCCCCACCCCAAGATGACATGCATTCTGAATACCCCTTCCCTTAGTCTGCTTTCCCTGCTATCTCTCCCCCCCTTCCCCTTCTATTTTCCTGCAGGGCAGGATAGATTTTTGTACCCCATTTCCTGTATTTCTTATTTCCCAGTTGCATGTGAAAACATTTTTTTTAAAAACGTGTTTTTTTAAACTTTGGGTTCCAAATTTTCTCCCTTCCTCCCTCCCCACCCACCCTCATTGAAAAGGCAAGCAACTCAATGTAGGTTATACAGGTGCAGTTATGCAAAACACTTCCATAGTAGACATGATGTGAAAAACTAACTCTATTTCCCTTAATCCTATCCCGCCCACCCATTTATTCTGTTCTTTCTTTTGACCCTGTCCCTCCTCAGAAGTATTTGCTTCTGATTACCCCCTTTCCCAATCTGCCTTCTTCTCTATCATCCCCCTACTTTCTTGTCCCCTTCCCCTCCTATTTTCCTGTAGGGTAAGACAGATTTCCATACCCAATTGAGTGTGTATGTTATATCCTCCTTAAGTCAAATCCTATGAGAATAAGATTCACTCATTTCCTCTCACCTTCCCCTGGTTCCCCTCCACTGTAAGAGCCTTTTCTTTTCTGTTTTTTTTTGTGAGATAATTTACCCCATTCTACCTCTCCCTTTCTCCTTCTCCTAGTATAATCCTCTCTCACTCCTTAATTTTATTCTCCAGATAAGACCCCTTCATCTTCAACTCACCCTGTGCCCTCTATCTATCTATCTATCTATCTATCTATCTATCTATCTATATACATACATATAATTTTTCCCCTCCAACTACCCTAATACTTACAAAGGTCTCATGAGTTATAAATATCATCTTTCCATGCAGGAATGTAAACAGTTCAACCTTAATAAGTCTCTTATGATTTCTCTTTCCTGTTTACCTCTTCATTTTCCACTTGAGTCTTGTGTTAGAAAGTCACATTTTCTATTCAGCTCTGATCTTTTCATCATGAATACTTGAAAGTCCTCTGTTTCACTGACTGACCATTTTTTCCCCTGAAGAATTATACTCAGTTTTGCCGGGTAGGTGATTCTTGGTTGTAATCCTATCTCCTTTGCCCTCCGGAATATTATATTCCATGCCCTGTGGTCCCTTAATGTAGAAGCTGCTAAATCTTGTGTTATCCTGATTGTGTTTCCCCAGTACTTGAATTGTTTCTTTCTGGCTGCTTGTAATATTTTCTCCTTGACCTGGGAACTCTGGAATTTGGCTACAATATTCCTAGGAGTTTTCCTTTGGGGATCTCTTTCAGGAGGAGATCGGTGGATTCTTTTAATTTCTATTTTGCCCTCTGGTTCTAAAATATCAGGGCAGTTTTCCTTGATAATTTCTTGAAAGATGATGTCTAGGCTCTTTTTTTGATCATGGCTTTCAGATAGTCCAATAATTTTTAAATTCTCTCCCCTGGATCTATTTTCCAGGTCAGTTGTTTTTCCAATGAGATATTTCACATTGTTTTCTAATTTTTCATTCTTTTGGATTTGTTTTACAGTGTCTTGATTTCTCATAATGTCACTGGCTTCCAGTTGCTCTATTCTAATTTTTAATGAAGTATTTTCTTCAGTAAGCTTTTGGACTTCCTTTTCCATTTGTCCAGTTTTGCTTTTTAGGGCATTCTTCTCTTCATTGGCTTTTTGGACCTCTTTTGCCATTTGGGTTAGGCTATTTTTTTTTAAGGTGTTATTTTCTTCAGTATTTTTTTGCGTCTCCTTTAGCAAGCTGTTGACTTGCTTTTCATGATTTTCCTGCATCACTCTCATTTCTCTTCCCAGTTTTTCCTCTACTTCTCTTTTTTGCTTCTCAAAATCCCTTTTGAGCTCTTCCAAGGCCTGGGACTGATTCATATTTTTCATGGGGACTTTGAGTGTAGGAGCTTTAACTTTGTTGTCTTCTTCTGGTTGTATGTTTTGATCTTCTTTGTCACCAAAGTAAAATAATATAGTCTGACTCTTTTTATGCTGCTTGCTCATGATCCCAACCAATTATTTGAGTTTTAAACTCTTTGTTAAGGTTAGAGTCTGTTTCCAATGTGGAGAATGTATTGTCCCAAGCTTTGGGGGTTTGTACAGCTGTTTTCAGAGATTCTTCTAGGGACCTGAAAAGTGTCAGTTCTTCCAAGGTGGTATGATAAGGGGCGAGGTGTTTCCTCTCCACTTCCACAACAAGCTCCACCATGCCAGTGCTCCTCCTCGCCAGCACTCCTCCTTGCCCCAGGACTGCCCCTCAGAACTGTGACCCATATCCAAGCACGGGCAAAGCAAGAGATTCCTACCTCACTCCTGGCAAAGAGATCCTTGCAATCCCCCTCTGATCAGCCACTCGATTCCCCCTCAGCCTGTGGGCCAGAAGCTCAGAAGCCAGTTGCTGCCCTTGGGGCGGCTGACATCTAGCTTCTTCTCACCGCAGTAACAGACTTTTCCCACTGGCCTTCTAAGTTGTCTTTGGCATTCATGGGTTGAGAAGTCTGGAAATCGCCACAGCTGCCTGCGATTCAGTTCTCTGAGGCCTGCTCCAGGGTCGCTGTGGCCTGTGTGCCCACGCCAAGCTGTGCTCCTCTCCCAGCCTGGCGCGATATACCTTTCCGATCAGCCATCCAGGTTGTCTTGGCCTGGAAATTTGTTTTACTCTGTTTTTTTGTGGGTTCTGCTGCTTTAGAATTTGTTTAGAGCCATTTTTTGTAGGTGTTTGGAGGGGTTTGGGGGAGAGCTGTAGCAAATCACTGCTTTCCCTCCACCATCTTGGCTCAGCCCACCGATAAGATTCTTATTGATAAATGAATGACAACAATACATTTTCATTATAAATAATATGTTTTCAGTGAACTTAGTATCCCTTCAGATGGCCATCTGAAATATTCAACAAATAAAAAGGAATGATGGGAAAATTTAGCCAATTTTGTTGAGTGAGAACATTTTTAAAGAGAATTTTTGTTTTTTAGTTCAAATGCTAATAAAATGTCAATATTTAAATGTCACAAAGTTTTTAGGATGTCTAACATACTCTAAAAATAGAATATCTTTCTCTCTTACAATGGTTGTATATTTATGAGAAAGTTATTTGATTTAAATTGTTTGGGGAGTCAGATTCCATTTTATTTAAGATTTTTTCCTTTTTTTTTCCCCCAGTTTGTTTTTATAAGCATTTATCATCTCTCCCATTGCCTCTTAGGATTGAACAATGTATAAAAAAAAAGGAAAAAAGAAAACCTTCATTAACAAATATGCATAGTCCAGCAAAACAAATTCCTTCATTGGTCATGTCCAAAAATACATGTCTCTTTTAGCATTTTAAAGCCTGATATATCACTTTTTTGGCAAGAAGTAGGTAGCATGTTTCATCTTCAATCCACTGCACTAGTGTTTTATCATTGTATCAAAAGTTTTAAAATCTTTCAAAGATATGCATCACTTGTAAATTCTATTTGCAGAGTTTAATTAGTGAAGAATTTTTATAGTGTATATGGTAATTGTAAAAAATTATTCTCCAAGTTATAATATTCATGTTTGATTTCTACTTTTAGCAGTAGAGTTTTTGGTTTCTTTGTCTAGTCTTTTTGGATTGTACTTCAGTGAATGCAGACTTCTGAAGTTACTAATTACTATCCCAGTTTTAGCTTTTTGGAAGCCAGATCCTTGCTGGATAGATACACTTGCGTGCGTGCTCTCTCCCTCTCTCTTTCTCTCTCTCTCTCTCATTTCCTTCCTTCCTCCCTCCCTCCCTTTTTCCCTCCTTTTCCTCTCCTCTCCCACCCTCACTTTCTCTCTCTCCCTTTCCTCTTCAAAGCTATGGACTCAAGATGATTATATTAATGTAAAACCTATTTGTTTATTATTTCATTTTTTAAGGTCGAGAATGGTCTGACTGGTCCAGTGAACTTCGAATTCCTGGAGATGAATTAAAATGGAAGTTCATCAGTGATGGATCAGTGAATGGATGGGGTTGGCGATTCACTGTCTATCCCATTATGCCAGCCGCAGGTAAAGCAGGATGTGTTATATTAGAAATTATAGCTTAATTTGAACATATTTCGTGGGATGCTGGTATTTTAATATTTATTTAAAAGTAAATGTGTATTTTTCTTATTTTTAGCAAATTAATTTTCTTAACATAGTAATTTGAGTGCTACCTTTACATCGTACTGTGATGGAAACTATTTAAAAGAAATCTAACCAAGGAAATATTAATCAATTACGTATTGTATAATAGAAGGTATTCTAAAGTTTTAAGCTTAAAAAAGAATGGGTTTGAATTTAAGCTTTTATAGTTTAAAACTGTAGTCAAACTTTCATAAAAACTTGTACTTAAAATGTTTTTTTTTCAAGTTATAATGTGATAAAGATTATGGCCAATTTAAGATTAAAATGTTTAATATAGGCAATACAGCTTCTTAATTATTCTGATTTTGTAGCAGTACTAATTTAATTCTTGGTTTTCATCTTTAAATGCCTAGTAAAAAATGTGTTAAACAGATGGAATTTTAAGTTGCATTATTGTAACTTCTTCAAGCACTAATCAGTTTGTAATTATTAATCTTACAGGCCCTAAAGATCTTCTCTCAGATCGCTGTATTCTTTCTTGTCCTTCAATGGACTTGGTCACATGCTTGTTAGACTTTCGATTAAATTTAGCTTCCAATAGAAGTATTGTTCCTCGACTGGCAGCATCACTTGCAGCATGTGCTCAATTGAGTGCTCTAGGTATGTGTAAAATTTACATGAGTGAGCATTTTCTTAGTTGGGGATAATGGCTTTTTAAGCCTCAGATTGATTCTTGTTTGTTGATTTCAGCTGCTGGTCACAGGATGTGGGCCCTTCAAAGATTGAGGAAACTGCTTACAACTGAATTTGGACAATCAATCAATATAAATAGGATACTTGGAGATAATGATGGAGAAACAAGAACCATGGTAGGAAGATTTCTTAAAACTACTAAAACTTTATCTGTCTGGATTAATCATTAAATGATGTAAGTTAGGAAAAGAAATGAGAAATTTTAGAATGAGAATAACAAGGATTTGAAGCTTGCAGATATCTTCATACCACTCTAAACCAACTTCTAGCCAAGTTGTGTCAAAGATTCATGCATCTATTTTCCTACTCTATTACAAGATTTTTTTTTAACCAGACCCATGATTTTATTTGCATAGGATTCCCAGTGAAGGACTTTCTCTACCAGTTTAGGATAGTCATTCAGTCACTAAGTATTTACTGATTAAGTTCTTACTGTATGCCAAGCATTGTGCTGTGGGCTAGGGAAACCAGGAAGAAACAAAAGCAGTCCCTTCCTTCAAGGAGCTGATATTGCAGCAGGGCAGATAACATGTACATAAATCAGAAGATAAATACAAGATGGTTGGAAGCAGGAGCCTTAGAAGGGAAGGCACTAGCTGATGGAGGTAACAAGAAAGAACTTGCTGAAAGTGGAGCTTGAACTGAGTTTTAAAGGAATCCTAGGGATTCAACATTGGTTGCCTGGGGTACAGCAAAGGCGTGGCTCATTGTCTGTGACCTACAAATAGACCTATGTAGCTAGATCACTGAATATGGGAAGGAGAATTATATGTTAAAAGACTAGAATGTTTAAAAAAAAAAAAAAAAGAAAAGACTAGAATGATAGGAAGGGGAAAATGTGAGAGCTTTTAATGACTGAGGAATTTATATTTGACCATAAAGGTAATAAATAGTCATTGGAATTTACTGAGTAGCGAGTTGACATGGCCAGACCTACATTTTAGGAAAAGCACTTTGACAGCTATAAAGGGGATGAGTTGTAGTATAAGATTTGAGGCAGGAAGTCCAACTAGGGCGCTACTGAAATTGTCCAAATGAGAGTTGGTGAAGGTCTGATTAGGGTGGTAGCTGTAAAAATACAGAAAAGTGGATGTGTGTGAGAGATTTTATGGAGAAAATTGCAGATGATTAGATATGAGTGGTAAGTGAGAGAGAATCTCTTGATAAAACAGGTTGCATCTGCTCTGACAGTTTTGGTTTTAACAGTTGTGTGGGACACTGAGAAATTAAGTGACTTCCGTGGGGTCACATAACTGGACACATGTCAGAGATAGGGCTTGAATCTTGGTCTCCTGACTCTGAGGCCTGCTCCCTATCCACTGTATCACACTACTTCTTATACTAAAAGATCACTATTTTGTGTCTTAAACTTCCCACAATTAACAGTGACTAAAATTTCACTTATAATGAAATATAGTTATAAGTTTTCAGTTAGAAGTTACTAATAATTTATCTTATTGTCCATGTGATCTATACAATTTCACAGTGACTAGATTGCAGTTGTCCAAGCAGAGCCATGTTACATACGCATTCATTTAGTATACCATTGTAGTTTTTTTCACTAAGTATTTAAGCAGTCCAGTGCTTCCTGATTTGGTCATGTTAGGTAAAATCAATTGCTGATAACAATGAACCTCATCCTTCTCACTTAAAAAAAATCAGAAGAGATTTATAAGCCTGAGAAGGAAGGATTGCTCCTAATCTACTTTTTTTTTTTCTATGAAAAGGACTCCAAATAGAAAGTTGTAAATCCTTTTATCTAAGGTTCTCTGAGCGATTTCTATTTCCTTATCTGACTTTTTTTCACTGACCTTTTGTCATTTTTATCTCTTCCTTCCATACCCATTTGATAAGGCTAACTAGCATTTAATTGTTTTTATTTTATTATTTTTATTATTTTTAGGGTTTTTTTTATACTTTTTGGTGAGGCAATTGGGGTTAAGTGACTTGCCCAGGGTCACACAGCTAGTAAGTGTCAAGTGTCTGAATCCAGATTTGAACTCAGGTCCTCCTGACTCCAAGGCCAGAGCTCTATCCACTGCACCACCTAGCTATTCCCCATTTAACTGTTTTTTAAAGTATAGGATGAATAAATGAATGAATGAATGAAAAAGCATAAAATATTGAGTGCTTGCCTGGTGCCAGGTGCTGTGCTATTAATATTACATTTTGATATTGATCCTTAGGCATCAACTATTTCAACAGTTTGAGTTCCAGTATGTGTAATGATTAATTTATCTCTTCTTTTTTCCTCATCAGAGTTTTACAGGTAGTGCTCTAGCAGCTTTGGTAAAAGGTCTTCCAGAAGCTTTGCAAAGGCAATTTGAATATGAAGATCCAATTGTTAGAGGAGGCAAACAACTGCTCCACAGCCCTTTCTTTAAGGTAGTATTTTTTAAATAAGTGACATAGAACAAGTTGAATGGGACAAATATAAAAAAATAAGCCAAGTGAAATTTAGTATGCAGCATTTGACATTTTTTCCATGGTGATAAACTTAGATATTAACATTGGAGCTGAAAATTATTCACCCTCTCCTGCCTCCCATTCCTCTTGCCCCTCAAAAAAAAGAAAAAAAAGGATGATAGTGGATGTAATAGTGATGTACTTTAAGTTCTTGTAGCTTTAATTATGGATAACTTTTTTGTTGACATTTTTACAAATACATTGGGCTTTAAAAATATGTGATAGAATTCAACCAGTAGAACTATGCCCGAAGGGGTATAAAACTGTGCATATCCTTTGATCCAGCAATGCTACTGCTAAGTCTGTATCCCAAAGAGGTTTTTTAAAAAGGGAAAAGGACCTATTTGTACAAAAATATTTATAGCAGCTCTTTCTGTGGTGTCTAAGAATTGGAAATCAAGGGGATGTCCATCAACTGGGGAATGACTAAAGAAGCTGTGGTATATGATTGTGATAGAATATTATTATACTATAAGAAATGACAAGCACGATGGTTTCAGAAAAATTTGGAAAGACAGTGATACAAAGTGAAGTGAGCAGAACTTAACAGGATTTTAACAGGAGAACATTGCACATAGAAAGTTGTAAATACAACAATTTTGTACGGTGAAGAACAGTAAAGGACTTATCTATTCTCAGCAATACAATGATCCAAGGCAATCCCAAAGAACTTATGATGAAACATGTTATCAGCCTCCAGAGAAAGAACTGATACTGTCTGAATACATACTGAAACATACTATTTTCTCTCTCTCTCTCTCTCTCTTTCTCTCTCTCTCTCTCTCTCTCTCTCTCTCTCTCTCTCTCCCCCCCCTCCCTCCCCCCTCTCCCTTTCTCTCTCCCCCTCCCCCTCTCCCTGTCCTTCCCTTCCTCCCTTTCTCCCTCTCTTCTCTCTGTTTGAATCTGCTTTTACAAAATGACTAATATAGAAATGTTTTATGTGAATGCACATGTATAACCTGTATCGGATTGTTTACCATCTCAGGGAGAGGAGAGAGGAAGGGATAGAATTTGGAACTCAAAGCTTTTAAAAATGTTAAAAATTGTTTTAACATATAATTGGGAAAATATTATTTAAAAAGTTAATTCAACCAGTAAATAGAAGAGGATATTCTGGGCCTAGGTAAAAAAAGAGCAAAGGCATTAAGACAATGTATGGGTTGTATTTTTTGGGAGCTGAGTGAAGCAGAGAATAATCCTTGTTGGCTGGGGCATAGACTATGTGGAAGTAATGATATGAAATAAGTTTGGAAAGGTGGTGTGAGAGAGACAGAATGCCTCAGAATCTTGAAGACCTCTTTTCAAGTTTCGCCTCTGACACATACTAGCCTGTGTGGCCTGGGTAAGTCACTTCAGTGCTCACTGTTCTAGGCCTCTTTCTAAGACTATAAGCTGCAGATCAGTGCAATTATAGTGGTGGAAGAAGCTTCCCCATCAAGATTTCCTTTTACAATGAAATCAGTAGTTTGGATTTAAAGAAAAAAAAAAGAATGAAGGTAATGTGACACCAGGGTTATAGAGAGCCTTGAATGCTAGGCAGAGTCAGTCAGCTAATATTTGCTAAGTGCATACCATGTGCCAAGCAGTGTGTTGAGCAATGGAGATAAAAATAGAGGCAAAAAGACTCCCTTAAGGAGCTCAGAATCTAATGGTATAGACAATATGCAAACAACCATGTATAAACAAGATAGATTGGATAAAATAAGAGTAGTCACAGAAGCAAGGCACTAAGATTAAGGAGATCTGGCAAAGGATTCTTACAGAAGGTAAGGCTTTAGCTGAGACTTGATGGAAGCCAGGGAAGCCAAGAGGCAGAGATGAGTCCATGGGAGCTGATGAAATCACCCAGTGAAATAATGTAGAGGGAGAAGAGAAGACAGTCTAGGTCAAATGACATGGATGATAATCCAGCAAAGAAGACAGAGAAGGAGCAATCAAACAAATGGGAGGAAAATTAATTTGAGGAACAGAAGGGAATAAATATTTAAATAGTGCCTACTATGTGCTAGTCATTCTGTTAAGTGTTTTGTAAATATTATCTCATTTGATCCTCACAACAACCATGCAAGGAGGTATAATTATTATCCCCATTTTGCAGTTGAGGAAACTGAGGCAAACAGAGGGTTGGTTACTTGTTCAGGGTCACACAGCTAGTAAGTGTCTTTGGCTGGATTTGAACTCAGGTCTTCCTTGCTTCAGGACTTCATAACTTCAAGCCTAGTGCTCTATACATTGCATCGCTTTACTGGCACTATGATTTTTTCCCTTTTGTTCCAAGACACACAAATTATTTTGAAAATAATATGTGGTGTCTTAGAGTTTCTGTAACCTCGGACAAATATTATGTCTTTTCCTTGATAAAAAAGGTAGAACTGTTGACAGTTTTTAAGAAGAGAAATGGTATAATTAGATCTTTGCACAAGATGCATTATCTTCCAGGGATAGTAGGACAGAGAGATGAGAGGAATGTGGAACAAGGAAAATCATTATAAGGCAGGTGGTAATGAGAACCCATAACAGAGCAGTGACAATTGAACTGGAAAGGAGAGGGGAGGAATACCTTGACTTCCCAGTTCCTTAATGTACATAGTTGGTCCTACACCTTTCATACCCTTAATCTTGCTATTACCCCACCAATATTCTACTTCATGTTCATGAATTCTGAAATATCTTTGTCTTGACATGATCTTTTATCATTCCGTCTTCCCTCTGACATCTAATTCTGTTCTTTGTCCTTACCGTGACCTCTATTCCTTTTTCTCTTTAGTTCTTTCCCAAGCTATCACCCCTGCATTTGCTCCATCTTCCTCCCTTTTCAGTCTCAAGCCCTTGGTGAACCATTTTGATTCTACATTTTCTTTTACTCTTAAATCCCTTTCCTGTCTCCATTCCCTCCTTGCCAAACTTCAAACCTGTATTACTCCTGCCATCTTCCTCCTTAAATCCTACTCACATGCTGCTGAGCTAAGGGAAATAGTGAAACCATGGTGATAGTGTGCACCTAAAGTTTTTATTATCCATTTTCAACTAGGCCCTCTCGTCAACAAAGTCTTACTAGTCCCTAATTGAGTCTTTATACCACTCTCCACAGCGATTGTTTCATTCGTCCTCTCTCCTCCAGTCTCCCATTATATTCCCTCCTCCTACCTTCTCAACTAAAAATCTGCATTCCTACTTCATCATCAAAGATATTGAAGCAGTTTGCTGAAGGCTACCTCTTCTTTGCTTTTCCTTATGTCACATTCCTTATACATCTTCCCTCATTATCTTCTTCATTCTGGTCTCAAATGAAAAAGTGACCCTCTTCCCTGCCAAGGTCAACCCTCTGCATGCACCCTTGGTCCCACCCATTCCTGTCTTCTTTAGCATATTGATCTTTTTCTCTAATCTTTAGTCTGTCCCTGTTTACTGACTCTTTCCCTGCTGCCTACAAACATGCCTCTCATATTTTTAAAAAATATTCACTTGGCCCTATCACCTTCACCCGTTATTGTTTTATATCTTTCCTCCTGTTCTCAGCTAAACTGCTTGGAAAAGTCATCTGTACTTGACTTTTCCTTTTATTCTTCTCTAAACCCTCTGTAATCTGGCTTGTAACCTTATCATTCAACTGAAACTGCTCACTTCAAAGTTAATGATGATTTCTTGATTGCCACATCTCATGTCCTTTTCTCAGTCCTCATTCTTCTTGACTCACCCACAGCATCTGACACTATTATCTTCTGGATCCTCTTTCTTCTTCTTTAAGTTTTTGTGATACTGCTCTCTCTTTGTTCTCCTTTTACCTGTCTGACTACTACTCAGTTTCCGTTGCTAGGTCTTCATGCTTGTCTAGTCTATTAACCATGTGAGTCCTCCAAAGTCTGTCCTGGGTTCTCTTCTCTATCTGCTCTGTACTATCTTACTTGGTGATTTCATCAACACCATGGGGATTGTCTTTGAAGACAATTCCCAAATTTATATATCCAGGCTTAGTTTTTCTGGAATTGCAGTCATGTATCACTAATTATATAGGGAACATTTTGAATTAGATATGCTGTAAGTATCTCAAACTCAGCATGACTTTTTCCGCAAACCCCTCCCCCCCTTCTGATTTCCCTATAACTGATTAAAGTACCATTATCTTCCCAGAGACCCAGGCCTGAAATCTTGGTATCATTCTATACTCACTCTCATTTACCTCCCCTACCCATTCCATTTGTAAAATCTTGTAATTACTACCTTCACAACATTTATTGCATGTGTCATTTTCTCTTTCACTCCAATAGTCACATCTCTAGTTCAGGCCCTCATCACCCCTGTCTTCCTCAAGCATAGGTCTGAACATCTCTCAACCTTCTCCCCAGCCCATCATCCCCCACACTCAAACTTGTACAGCCCTGACCTTATCTACATTTCCAGTCTTCTTACACTTTGTTTTCCTCAATACACTTTTCACTGCAATTAAATGGACCTAATTACAGTTCCTCAAGTACATTTCAACATCTGTCTCCATGATTTTTCACTAGTTGTCACCCATTCATAGAATGTTCACCCACTTCACCTCCATATCTTAGCATTTTTAGCTTCTTTTCATGACTCGCTTCAAAACCCACCTTCTTCAGGGAGCTTCATCTTCCCACCCCTCTTCAATTGCTAGAGCCTTCCTCTCAAAAATTACCTGACATCTACTCTGTATGTTATATGTGTATTTATTTATGTAACTTCCCCTTTAGACTGTAAGCTACTTGAAGGCAGGGACTATTTTTTTCTCTCTTTGTGTCCTAATCATCAACACAGTGCTTGCCATATTGTAAGCACTTAATTAATTATACATAGACTTGTACCTGGTGCATGAGAGTTGTTTAGTAAATGTTTATTGATTGATTGAATTGGACAATTCTAGATAGATGATGAGATATAAGAGAGGGAGAGGGAAGAATCAAGTATAACATCAAAGCTTTTTGCTTGCTAGAATTATTTTTCCACAGGCAAAATAATGAAGGTAGAAGAGAAAGTTTGGGGGCATGGCATATGTTGAGTTTAGGATACTGATGGAATAGGGCTTATATTTTGACATTGTGAATTGAGTTCGGAAAGAGGATAGAAAAATATCAGGGCTCAGGATGGATATTTGGGGAATATCCATGTTAAGGGGTTGGGAATTAGATGAGGAATCAGGAGGAAAGTAGGAAAAAAGAACCAAGAAAGTGTGGTGGAGGTGGACAGATACACATAGGTTTTTAATAAGACAAAACAATGCAAATGGATTTTATGACTTGGCTGACTGGCCAGAGTAACACAGGTTAGAGAGAGACTTGGTGGTTTAGGAATCAAGGCTCAGGTGGAGAGATTAGCTTAATGATGAGCAGGGGTATATCTTCTCAAACCAGATGGAAGGAAGAGAGATTAGATAGTTTTGCTGAGGTATAAAGGAGGTGATTAAAAGTACTCACATTTAATGTCTTTAGTCTTTTCAGTGACTTCATAAAATATGACTTTGATAAGAAAGTTGTTTTTTTAATTATTTTCTAAGTTTTATTTTTTTGATGGTTGCAGGTGCTGGTAGCTCTTGCTTGTGACCTAGAACTGGATACTCTTCCTTGCTGTGCTGAGACACACAAATGGGCTTGGTTTAGAAGATACTGTATGGCTTCCAGAGTTGCAGTAGCCTTGGACAAACGAACACCATTACCTCGCCTTTTCCTTGATGAGGTATTGCAGATTATTCTGAAATAATTTGTAAAATTGCTTTTGGAATCCATGAAATTTCATACCTTTTGCTATAGTGTGAAAAGGTGACTATGTCAAAATTTAGATGTACTTCTACCAAGGAATAATATATAAATAAAAAAAACAAATTGTTGAAAATAAAGACTAAAAATTTTAGGTAGCATTTTTTCTTTAAACATTTCATTTTTAATGTTTTAGGCTTGACAGAATTGTATTGACTTAGTTGCGAGATGAAAAAATTATCATATTTTTTATTTTGAGGTACAAATTTCATTGTTATTCCTATTTTCTTATTGTTGCCTTTGTTAAATTGGAAGAGAATGTTTGATTTCTAATATCATAATAATGTTGACCAGGTGGCAAAGAAAATCAGGGAGTTAATGGCTGACAGTGAAAATCTGGATGTTCTCCATGAGAGCCATGACATTTTTAAGAGAGAACAAGATGAGCACCTTGTCCAGTGGATGAACAGGTTATTATAATATAAACAAATTAATTGTGTGTTAATATGTTTACATTTGCTTCTCTAGATGGCTTTAACCTGGGTAAGAGGTATGTTTTTCTGTATATGTACTTTTTTTAAGTGTTGTGTCCATTGTAGGCGACCTGATGACTGGACTCTTTCTGCTGGAGGCAGTGGAACCATTTATGGTTGGGGTCACAATCACCGAGGCCAGCTTGGGGGTATTGAAGGAGCAAAAGTCAAAGTTCCAACACCTTGTGAAGCTCTCGCAGCTTTGCGGCCTGTACAGTTAATTGGGGGGGAACAGACTCTCTTTGCGGTAACTGCTGATGGAAAGGTAAGACTTTTTTATTCCTGTAAGTGATATATTTAGTTTTTTGTAGTTAAAGATTAGTCAGAGTTAATGACTTGTTTGTGTTTTACAACCTTGTAGGACAGTTGCACAGATTGTATCTCAAGTTACCTTAGATTACCTTTGAAATGCTATTTTTGAAAGTAAATGACTTTCTAAAACTTTTAAGTCCTGAACATGGAAATGATTTTAAAATTTGAGTTTCACATCTTTAGTAACTGAAGGTTTCAGAAGATTGTCACCCAATTTGCAACTTGTTTCCAGGAAATAACTAATGACTGTAAAAACTAAATTTCGTTCATGGGATATAAATGGCAAAGGTCAATGACTTTAAGTTAATGGACTCCAGGTCAAGAACTCTTGGTATAGGGGAAGCTCCCAGGTAAGGAGGATACAAAATGAGATCCCTCTACCTATGTAGAATGGCACCTTCTTTATAATTTTTAGGCTTAGAAAGTAGCCCAAAAAGGGGGGAGGGGCAGCTAGGTGGTGCAGTGGATAGAGCTCCAGCCTTGGGGTCAGGAGGACCTGAGTTCAAATGTGGCCTCAAACACATGACACTTACTAGCTGTGTGACCCTGGGCTAGTCACTTAACCACGATTGCCTCACCAGAAAGGCAAAAGAAACCAAAACAAAACAAGAGTTCTTGACCTGGAGTCCAGTAACTTAAGGTCATTATTTAAATAATGAAGACAGCTGTTAAGACTTAAATATTCTATCGTGATCAGTATTTAATTAATATGTGTTGCTATAATTGGTTTTATCACTCTTGTTGTGGAAAAGATGGAGAAATATGGGCTAGTTGATAATACAATTGAACTAAATGACTAATACCAAAGAGTAATTTTTAATGTTCAATTTCACCTTGTCAGGAAGTTTACAGTGTAGTATCTTGGGGCTGTAGGCTTGACCTCATATTATTTAAAACTTTCATCAGTGAGTGGCAGGGTGAATAGTGGATAAAAAGCTAGCTCAGATAGATAAATCCTGGGCAAATCATATCAGCACCTCTTGGCTACTTTCTAAGACTATGAATTGTAGAGAAGGTGCAAGTTTATATAGGTAAAGGGATCTCATTTTGTATCCCCCTTACCTAGGAGCCTCCTCTATACCAAGAGTTCTTGACCTGGAGTCCATTAACTTAAAAACATTTTTTTGTTAGTTACATTTCAGTGTAATTGGTTTCATTTGTAATCCTATGTATTTTACTTTATACATTTAAAAACTTTATTCTGAGAAGGGTTCCACAGACTTCACCGGACTGCGTAAGAGGTCCATGACACAAAAAAGGTTAAGAACCTCTTTACCATACCAGTTAAATCACAAGTCTAGAACAAAAGGGAAGAAAATCAGTGACTTTGATGGCATTCATTTAGTGACATAGATGACATTTGTATCAGATTTGCAGATGGACAAAAAGCTGTAAAGGAAAGTTAACAAACTGGGTAATAACTCTCCAGAAACATCTGGACAGGCTCTAGCAATGGTTTGACTCTGTCTTTATCCTTATAGAATTTCATCTTACTACCATTTTACCATTTGTTTTGAAAAAAATCAACACAAGAAGTTCAAAATTAGGGATGCATGGTTAAGAAAAGATTTGGAGGTTTTAATAGACTTGGCATGAGTCAGCAGTATGATATGTGGCTGCCCAAAAATTATCGTGATTTTGGATTGCATGTAGAGAGAGCTTTCAAGGATAAGAAGGTGAAGCTTTACTATTCTTTCTCCTGGTCAGATCACTCTGGAGTATTATGTTCCATTTGGATGACACAATTTAGGAAACACATTGAAGAGCTTTGAACTTTTGTCATATTAATTGAAGGATGTGGGGATGTTTAGTCTGAAGAAGAAAAAAACTCAGATAACATGATAGCTTTGTTTCTAAAAGGTTGTCATGAAGAAGCAGAAACAAGAACACTGGGAGAAGCTGCAAAGAGAAAAGTTTAGGCTTGATGTCAGAAAAAAATTTCCTAATAGTTAGAGGGGTCCAAAATGGAATGGTTTGCATGGAGTTGTTGTGAGTTTCTCCTCATCAGGAGTTGTAATGAAGAGACTTGATGACTTCTTATTGGGTTTATTATAGGATTTCCTTTTAGTTGTGGTTTGGGTTAGGTAGTCTCTGATATTATAACCTTAAATTCTGTGATTCTGTAATTAGGGCATCTAGATGGCGTACTAAAAAAATGCCTGGCCTGGAGTCAGGAAGACCTGAGTTTAAATTTGGCCTCAGACACTTAGAAAGTGTGTGACCTTAGTTAGGCAAATCTCTTAACCTCTGTTTGCTTCAGTTTCCTCACCTTTGAAATGGGGATAATAATAGCACTGATCTCCCAGGCTGTGAAGATCAAATGAGATAATAATTTTTAAAGCAAAGTGCTATCAAATGTTAGCTATTATTATTATTATTGTTAATTGTGGTTTTCATTCTGATTAGGAAATTAAGCTTTTTTCTGATTTTGTTTTGTTTTTGATTTTGAATGCAGAAATACCTCAAGTTCCTCTCTTTTGCTGAGAATCTTTTTTTTTTGTTGTTGTTAATTGTTAGTCATTCAGTAAACATTTATTAAGTACACACTGAATACCAAGCACTGTGCTTAAGCACTGGGGATTCAAAGCAAGGTAAAAGACAGTCCCTTCCTTTGAAGACCTCATAACTTAATGAAGGAACCAGTATGTAAACAACTGTGTATGAACATGCTGCCCTTAGGACACATAGGAAATAATTAATAGAGAAAGCTCAAGAATTGAAGGGGGATTGAGAATGACTTCTTATATAAGATGGGATTTTAATTGGGTCTTTAAAGGAAGCCAGAATGTGGAAAGGAAGAAGAACTTTCTAGGCAAGAGGGACAGCCAGTAAAAATGGCCAGAGTCAGGAGATGGAGTTACTTATGAGAGAAACAGAAGGGAGACCAGTGCAACTGGATCTCAGAGTAGTACGTGGGTTATGGGCTGCCACTTGTAAGAATACTGGAAAGGTAGGATGAAGTGAGTTCTTGGCATTGAAGAACTTTGAATGCTAAATAAAGGATTTTATATTTGATCCTGGAGGTGATTGGGAGCCACTGGAATTTATTGAGTAGAGAAGTGACATGATCACATCTGCATTTTAGGAAGGTTAATTTCATAGCTGAGTAGAGGTTGGATTGCAGTGGGAAGAGAGCAGATTAACCAGTAGGCTATGCACTAGGCCTGTGGTGTGAAGAGTTGAGAGTCTTACCAAGATGGTATCAGTAGAGGTAAGAGGGAGTATTTGAAAGATGTCACAAAGGTGAAATCAGCAGGCCTTGGCAGTAGTTTGAATATGGGAATGGGTAAGTGAAAAAGAGTGAGGAGTCTAGGATGACACTAGGATTGGGAGCCTGGGTGACTGGGAGGATGGTAATGCCTTTCACAGTAATAGGGAAATTGGGGAGGAGGGTTTTGGAGGAAGGATAATAAGTTCATTTTTGGACATGTGGTGTTTAAGATGTTTGTAGGATAGGTAATTTGATATATCTAATAGGCAGTTGTAGATGTGATACTTGAGGTCAGCAGAATGGTTATTGGACTCACCTTTGCAGGATATATTTATTTGGCTTGCAGCTTTGAGCACCTTTTGCTTTTTGGAATTTATTGTTTTATTGTTTTTTCCTCATGATTGGAGAATTATCCTGGGTTATATAAATTGTGTATTTCAAGCTCTTTCTTCTGACTCTGCAAAATTATTGATGAAATTGAAATTTAACTACTACTTATCATACAGTTTTAAACATTGAGGTTCTCTCTGACAATGAGCTGTTGATTCAGTCTTTCTGTGCTTTGTTGCCTATATACAAAAGTTTGAGGACAGTTTTCTTGTATTTTCTTCGTGTGTTTAGAAAGTTGATAATATGTTGAAAATGACATGGGGGAGATGGTAGTTAGGGCAATCTATTAGAGAAGACAGAAGATTCATGAACCCTTGATTGCTCAGTCTAATTTGCCATATGATCCTGTCTACTTTTTTTGTAGCATCTACTTATCCCTTCCAGATCAGAGGTTCTTAATCTAGAGTCGATTAAATTTTTTAAAATATTTTGATAACTATTTCAGTGTAATTGGTTTCCTCTGTAATCCTATGAATTTCCCTTTAAAAATGTTTAAAAACATTTTTCTGAGGAGAGGATTATAGGTTTCACCAGACTAACAAATGGGTCCATGGCAAAAAAAAATGTGATAAACTTCTATAGCAGGTACTCAGTTCTCTTGTCTTTCATGACACTTTGATCTCCTAGTTCTCTTCCTGTCTTATTTCTCCTTTTTGATCTATTTAGTTGGCTCATCTTCTACCTCAAGTGTGGGTGTCCTTGATCACTTCTTTTTATGGATAACTCCTATGTCTTATGTTTCAACTCAACTGACATTTTTATTAAATGCCTATTATTTAGAGAGCACTGTACTAGATTACTGGTCATACAAAGACAGATATATGAAGTAGGTCTGGCTCATCAGTGATTACACATTTTGTTTGGGAATGGCTTTCTGAAACACAAATATGATGAGCATCAAAGGAGTGTTGGGGGCAAAGGAGAGATTATGACAAAGAACTCTAGGACTATTTGAAGAAAATAACACTTAGCTTCTGACCACTTAGCTTGGTCAGAACACAGTTGAGGAGGGGTAGATCCAGTAAGGACACATGGAAGAAAATGGGCCTTGGAGGATGATGAGGAAAATATCCAGCTTCATTCCTTAATCTGAACTCTTATTCTTCAGTTGCATCTCGGACATATTCACCTGTGTGATTCAGTATTATTTCCCCATGTTTGGAAAATATGTTTTGCTCATTCTTGCTTTTTGAAATCCTCCAAATTTTGAAATTCTATAAAGTCCAGCTCAGGTGCCATTTTCTCCATGAAGTTTGCCATGATTTCCTCCCATATTCCCCAAACCCTTTAGCTAAAAGCAGTATTGACATCTCTTTGTACCTATTTTTTACTCTTTTTAGACATAATTTTTCTCCCACTCCATTAAATTGTAAACTCCTTAAAAGGAAGGACCTTTGGGCATCTTTGAATCTCTAGTATCCCACATCTATTCTTTACTCATAGTAGGTGTTTAATAAATATTGAATTAAACATAGTTGTTTTCCCCCTGCCAATGCTGCTTGTAAGCCTGTACCAAGTGTTTGATTTGGTCATTCTTATAAAATACTCTTTATAAAGATGAGTTAATTTAAAAATTTTCACTTTTCTTTTTCCTGTGTTGAAAATATCCAGGATCATTATTTAGATTTTTGCTAACTAATTGTAAGACTACTTTAATTGAAAACATGTTTTAATTCATCAGATTTATAACTTCTTCTTTTTGGGGGTGTGGGGTTTAGCTGTATGCTACTGGGTATGGAGCAGGTGGCCGACTAGGAATTGGAGGAACGGAGTCAGTTTCCACTCCAACATTGCTTGAATCTATTCAGCATGTGTTTATAAAGAAAGTAGCTGTGAACTCTGGAGGAAAGCATTGCTTAGCACTCTCATCAGAAGGAGAAGTTTATTCCTGGGGTGAGGCTGAAGATGGAAAGTTGGGGCATGGAAACAGAAGGTAATACAAATAAACATTGTTTTATGGGTTTGAATACAAATTATGCCTATTTAGTTTCAACATTTATAATGTTAAAATGTGATTGTTTTTGTATAAAAGTTATGAAGACATTATTTGCCTGAGATATTAAAATGTTCAAATAGACACCTATTTATGAATACAATTATGTTTAAAAAGCATATCTAAATTAAAATGTTTCTGAGAGGTTTGGGACTGGGTGGGTTAAGGAAGGGAGTGGTGATGATGGCTGTGTCATAGACATTGATTTATTTTTAATGACTACTTACTTAGTTTTTAATGACTGCTTTACTGAGAAAAACTTTGCTTGATACAACTCCAACTCAGTTGGAAGGAACTTTTTTTCCAAACAGTGGCTTAGGGGGCATGATGTCCTCTCTAAATATCTCTGATCATAACTCTTGTGTCTTAATCAGTCCTAACCCCAAATTATGGATAATCTTATGTGTAGATGTTACTAGTATGTTCAGGTTATATGGTTTCGCAAAAGGGTTAGCTAATATGGTTGCTATCTATTCATTGTAACTGACATCTGATTTTTGTATATCAACACTTTATAGTCCTAATAACAATTGCACTTTTAAGTTTTAAGGGTTTTATGTTTAAAGTGGTATGACTTAAAGGAATAAAACTTCAGATGTTTAGCTGATATTGAAAAAATATTGTTAATCTTTGTGGTTAATTAATGTGCCGCGATTAAAGTAATTTGGAAATGTAGTTGGCTCTGTGTATGTGTGTGTGTATGGATGAGCAAATGTATCTTGCTAGCTGTACTAGTAAACAAAATAACACTCATTATGTTTAGCATTTATCTAATTAGGAGACACACATATATTGTAACTTTGTTTTGGTATAGATTTTATTTGTTTGTTTTTTGCAGTCCCTGTGATCGCCCACGTGTAATTGAATCTTTGCGAGGAATAGAAGTCGTTGATATTGCTGCAGGTGGAGCTCACAGTGCATGTATTACAGCAGCTGGTGACCTCTATACATGGGGTAAAGGAAGATATGGTCGCCTAGGTCATGGTGATAGTGAAGATCAGTTAAAACCTAAGCTGGTAAGAAAGATACCTCAGGAATCATATGAAACTAAGAAATTTGTGTTTTATTTTCTCTCTTATGTAAGGAAATAGGCTGATTTGGTAGGGTGGGGACAAGGGGATAGGGAAAAGGGAAGGAATATAAGTGTATTACAAAGAGTTCATTACTGGGTAAAATATGTCATCTTGGTATATGTTGACAATAGCATTTAAATTGACAGTTTATATTTAAAGTGACATTCTCTTATCTTGCCATTGCCTCCTATAATTCTACTTTTTTTAGGCCTTACCCATCGTAAATGCATTCTTCATCTTCACTGAGCTCTTCACTTTTTCCAACCCTAATTACTTTCTCATTACCTTGGCTCTGTGATTTTCCTTCGTCTATAATCTCAGCGTAATAGTTGACCATTTCTTGTTAACTGTGTCTAGTCTCATATCCCTAGCCCCGCTTTCTAACTGCTCATCTCTTGCCAAACCTTAGATCTGGATTATTCCCTTGATTTACCTCCTCCACTCTTATTCATAAGCTACAGAAGGCAGCTGGAGGAAGGTTCACAACTTGGTGATTAATGGGATTAATGGGTCCTCATTGCCATAGGGAATTCATTTTAGTTCTCCTAGTTAATTTCTCAGTCCCCACAGAAGCTCTGCCTTCCCTGCTTTCCTCAGGCTTCCCGTAGCTCCCCCTTACTTCTTCTCTCAGTTAAGGCCTGGTCTTTTACTTTGCTGAGAAAATTGAGATTATTTGGCTTGAGTCCCACTTCTCCCATTCACTTCATCTCAGAAACCCTGGAAATCATCTTTCATTCTCTTCTCCTTTTCCCTAATCTCTGACAGTTTAGTGGCCCTTCTTGTCAAGGCTAACTTACCTACAAATGCACTGAATCCTGCCCTCTTATCCTCAGTAGTTGCCTTCTCAATCATTTGCCCTCTCCACCTTGCCCTTTGCTGCCTGCTAAATCTTCAGCTTTTCCCTTTTTGCTGGTTTCTTCCCTCCTGCTGTGAAATATTCTTAAGTGTCCCCATCCTTAAACTTTCACTAGAGCCTGCCATCCCCTTAAGCTCGTGTCCTATATTTCTCCTCCCTTTTTCAGCCAGACTACTCCATTTGCTACCTCTACTTCTTTCTTTCTTACTGATCTACGCTTTACAATCTGGCATCCAACTTCATCACCCAATTGAAACTGCTTTCTCCAAAGTTAACAGTGATTCCTGTATCTCATGGTCTTTTCTCAGTCCTCATCGTTCTGGGCTTCTATGCTTCTTCTGACATTCCTGACCACCCTCTCCTCCTGCATTCTTGCCTCTCTACATTTTTATGACACTTCTCTTTCCTAGTTCTCACTATCTCACTAACACTCCTAAATGTGGGTGTTCTTCAGGGTTTTGCCTTGGGTCATCTTCTCTTTCTCCTCTATACTCCTTCACTAACCTCATCAATTCCTATGGGTTTAATTATTATCTTTCTGCGGATGACTCTCAGATCTGTCAGTCTATTTTCCATTCCTGTATCACCAGTTGTCTATTGGATTTTTTTAAGCTAGATATCCTGGAGACATCTCACTCAAAATTTTCAAAATGAACTCATTATCTTTCCCCCTTACCATCTTCTAAATTTTCCTATTTCTGTCAAAGGCACCACCACCCTTCCAGTCTTCCCAGTTCAGACCATGTGACTTCCCCATTGAAGCAATTCCAGGGGCTTCATGTTAGTCTCTAGGATAAAATATAAAGTCACTTTAGCTTTTAAAGTGCTATACAACCTGGCTCCCACCCATCTTTCCACCTTCATTGAACACTGCTCTTCTTCCTGTACTGTTTGATCCAATCAAGCTGACTTTCTCTGTATTCTTCACACATGATAATCCATCTCCCAGAATGTATAACTCTACCTCAGTCCCTTTATTCTTTTGAGACTCAACTCAAACACAGTCTTCTCCATGAATCTCTTCTTGATTCCCCAACTGCTAGTGTACTTTTTCACAAACTAACTTGTATTTAACATCTTTGTACATATTTATATTTATTCATTTTGTATTTATGCTGTATATTTTTATATATATAATTGTTGTTTTCCACATTGTCTTTCCCACAAGAAATATGAGCTACTTGTGAGTAGAGATGATTTTATTCTTTATATCCCTAGCACCCTGTATAGTGCCTGATAGATAACAGATGCTTAACAAATACTTGTTGATTAATTGAAATTAATTGAAATTTTTTATTTTGTAAAATAGTAGATTAATAATTTATTTAGAGTGGTGATGATTACTTCCTAAGGCTTGAAGAGGTACTGTTTCATCAGAGTAACCTCAGTATAGTATTTCTAGCTGTTGTTTTTACTCTCTTACTGAGAATTGTTTCTGCTAAAGTTAAGATTTCTTAAATATTACTACAAATTATTTCCTGTATGTTCTAGTAGGAATATAAGCATCATCTTTTTCCATTGTTTTACCTTAAAATTGTCAAATACACTTATGAGATTTGCTCTGCCCTTTGCATTCTGGCTTTATTTTATCTGTGTGGTTAAATGGGATAGTTAATTATATTTATATCAAGTTCAAACATAGGATGATTTCTTTTCCCATAAGGTGGAAGCCCTCCAAGGCTATCGAGTTATTGATATTGCCTGTGGCAGTGGGGATGCACAGACGCTTTGCCTCACTGATGATGATACTGTGTGGTCCTGGGGTGATGGGGACTATGGAAAACTTGGCAGAGGAGGCAGTGATGGCTGTAAAGTGCCAATGAAGGTATTGCAGGTTTATTTCTACAACATGTAAGACACCGACCTAGTAATTACCAGGAAAGAGTTTAGTATCTTGTAGCTCTCAGGTGCTGATTTAAGATGAATTGTCAAGAGGGGAATCAGTTTAATTTCAGGAAGAACCTTAATATTCCAAAACTTGTGCTGTTGTCACAAGCTGCTCCTCTCTTCTTGTGTAATAGACCAAAATCAAGTTTTTATGGAGCCCAAGTTGGTGTTCAAAGCCACATAATTATGTTCTTTTCAAAATAATGACTCCTTATTTAAGATTAGAGATTGTTAAGAATATATCTTGCTGTAAGCTCATTTTTTTCGAAAAGCAAAATTCCCCAATTACATGTAAAAACAATTTTTAACATTCTTTTTTTTTAAGTTTTGAGTTAAAAATTCTATCCTTCTCTCCATTACCCCCTTCCTGAGATGGTAAGCAGTCTGATATAGGTTATACATACAAAACATTTCCTTATTAGTCATTTTATGCAAGAAGACTTGAACAAAAAAAAGAAAGAAAGTGAAAAATAGTATGTTTCAGTGTGTATTCAGACAACATCAGTTCTTTCTCTGGAGACAGCAGTTTTCATTTTGAGTCCTTTGGGATTGTCTTGGGTTATTATATTGCTGAGAATAGCTACGTCATTCACAGTTCTTCATTGTACAGTGTTGCTGTACTATGTACACATTCTTCTGGTTCTGCTCACTACATTTTGTATCAGTTCATGTAAGTTTTAACAGTTTTTTTCTGAAATCATCCTGCTTGTCATTTCTTGTAGCACAATAATATTCCATTACAATCATGTATCACAACTTGTTCAGCCATTCCCCAGTTGATGGACCTCCCTTCAATTTCCAGTTCTTAGCCACCACAAAAACAGCTACTATAAATATTTTTGTTCTAGAAGCTTATTTTAAAGGTATTTTTTTCCTCATTGCCTATTTTGAAAGCTCAAAAAGGGACCTAGATATGTCATAATGTTTAAAATAATTGTATTTTGGGGCAGCTAAGTGGCGCAGTGAATAGAGGACCGGGTCTGGATTCAGGAGGACTGAGTTAAAATCTAGCCTCAGACATGTAATACATACTAGCTGTGTGACCCTGGGCAAGTCACTTAACCCCATTGCCCCCAAAAACAAAACAAAAATTGTGTTTTATTGTTCACTTAGTATAATTTAATAAGTGAATCAGAGTATAATTTTAGTTTAATACACATGAAAGAATTTTTTTTCTTGGAAAATATTACATTCTCTACCACTTTTCCTTCTGTTTACTAAACTAAAGTGAGAAAGTATAGGCTACAGATATCAATATCTTCAACCTTATATGCATGTAGATAAAAAAATAATAATGGTTCATGGATTATAGAGCAACCCTTTGAAAGGAAGGGTTGTGATGTGTAATATTGGAGTAAACTTTGAAGGGATTATGTTATTCCTGAAATATATAAAAAATAAAATCTATAGTTGAAATATAAAGCCTGTAGTTGTTGATTTAGAATATTGATTGTTTTAGATAAGAATGTTTTATTTTAGTTTTTGGTTTTTTTTTTTTTTTTTTTTTGGTAAGGCAATTGGGGTTAAGTGACTTGCCCAAGGTCACACAGCTAGTACGTGTCAAGTGTTTGGTCTGAGGCCGAATTTGAACTCAGGTCCTCCTGACTTCAGGGCCAGTGCTCTATCCACTGCGCCACCTAGCTGCCCGAAGATAAGAATATTTTAATACTTCCATTAATTTTATAATGTTTTGATAGTAGCCACATACAATAGAAACTCATTTAATTATTTTTAATTGTCTTTATTGTTCTTTAGATTGATTCTCTCACAGGTCTTGGAGTGGTTAAAGTAGAGTGTGGATCACAGTTTTCTGTTGCACTTACCAAATCTGGAGCAGTTTATACTTGGTAGGTTTGGTTTTATAAGATTCTATAATTTTAGGAAAAAACCCCCCCCCCCCACTAACTTTTATATAACAGCCCGGTATCAGGCAGTAAACTTGTAAATAGTTAAAAACTTTAGTTAGTCTGCATAAAATCATTGGTGACTAAGAGTGGGAGTGGGAATGACAGGATATAGTTTAAGATATATAAATAATCAGTTTCACTTGTTCACAGGGGTAAAGGTGATTATCACAGGCTGGGTCACGGATCAGATGACCATGTTAGACGGCCTCGACAAGTGCAAGGACTACAGGGAAAGAAAGTAATTGCAATTGCTACTGGTTCATTACATTGTGTGTGCTGCACTGAAGACGGTATGTATATGGAAAAAATAATCTTCATTTCTAACTCAGAATGTTCCAAATTACAAATCAACTAATTTTAAGTAAAGAATTTATTCAGGTGGCAATAATAGTTTTCAGTTATAATCCTGAGATTCATGATGTATTCAAGATGGTTGAATTCAGCATGATATAGCTAAAAGAGTGCTGAATTTGGAATTTTAAGTCCTGGATTCAGATCTTAGTTCCATTATTCTTTATTACCAATATAATCTTTGTCTTTTAGGCGGGTTATTTTAACTCTTTCTGTGCCTCAGTGATCTCTAAAGTTATTTTTCTAAATCCTATAATATTGATTTTAAATAAACTGTTCTTTTTTATACTCTAGGCTTTTGGACATTTTTAGTGTTTATAGACACTGTAGTTAAAGGAATAGGTGTTTTTCATTCAGATATTTCTCTTATAAATAAATCAGGTATTGTTCTTAGGTAAACCCATTTTGGAAATAGTAATTGAGATTATAAGTTGATAGTTGATAAAATGAGCATCAGTATACTGTAGAATGTATATAGATATCAGATAATATAGTGTCACCTATGTATAGGGGGAAACATGTTTATTATTATAAGCCAAGATTTTATAGTCTAGATTTTACATGGCTATTAATAAGATTCTAACATGAACACAGTTACTAATTATACCCTTAGTCTATGTTCATGATAATTCAGCATTATTTGTCTCTAGCATGGCAAATTTTCTTATGCTGTGAAATATGGTAGGGCCCCAATAAATCAAGCTTTATTTTTAATATTTTAAATAAATTTTATTGATATCTTTTTTTTTATCTTCAGAATTTCTCCCAGTGACTCTTCTCTAACCCCCTCCCAGATAGCTATGCCATATAACAAATATTTTCAAGGTCTGTTTTTAGAAGGTAAAAAGTGCCTGAAGAGTTATAGAGAAGAACTGGAGGATCCACTATTATAGACTTTCCTTTTGTTAGTTTTTCTTTTGTATGTGACAAATAATAGAGGACCTGAAATGATTGAGTAGCTAGAGCATATTTTTATAAGCTTTGTTCCAAATTTTGAGTGAATCCTAGAGATTTTAACACTTCATTTCTGTCATTTAAAGGAAACTGCCCTTAAAGTAAACCTTTCCTTTACACTAGGGTTTATGTTAAAAGTAATTTTTAATCTTTATTTAGGTGAAGTTTATACTTGGGGTGACAATGATGAAGGGCAACTTGGGGATGGAACAACTAATGCAATCCAGAGACCTCGGCTGGTTGCAGCACTTCAGGGTAAAAAGATAAATAGGGTGGCTTGTGGTTCAGCACACACCCTAGCGTGGTCCACTAGTAAACCTGCCAATGCTGGGAAGCTTCCAACACAGGTAAAGTGCCCATTTATAGACAATACACTTGTAAAATTTTGAATTCAGGAAATTAAAAAAAAACCAGTAGCTTAACTTTGCTTTAATTTTTAATTTTGATTTAATTTTAATTTGTTTTGTGTAACTGAAAAATTGCATTAAAGCTAATATATTTAAATCTAATCACATTTTTTCATGGATTTTCATCACAGTTTTAGAAATGTTTTTCTGTTCTTATTAGAAGATAGTAACAATTTTACTTAAGAACTCCAGTTTTTACACCAAAGAACACTTTGACTTTGTCTCTCTACAGAGTGCTTTAATTCTTCTCTGTAAAATATACATGGATTTGTATATTAGTAGCTACAACTCTTTTTGAAGGCACATCACACACATTTCTTTTCAGTAGTAATTAAACTCCACAGGATTGAAATGCTGTTTAAGCAGCCAAACTGGTGACACCATCAGACAAGTTTTTATTACTACTTAAATCTACATTTTAGCTATCAACACAAATATTTCAGTATGTTAAGAAGAGCAGAAGAAGAAAATTATATGTGAACCCTTGAATTGTTACATACAAGCAAGAGATAAAAATTAAATAAGAGTTCTGGAGGAAAAAAATCAGAAGGAAAGTAAACAAAACACCTTACCTAGGTAGCTGACGCCCTAAAAATTGAAAGAGAGCAAATAGAATTAATTCGTTGAGTTTAGGAGACAGTAAATATTATAATAATAATAATGATGATGATGATAGCTAACATTTATATAGTGCCTAGTATATGCTAGGCACTGTGCTAAGTCTTTGCCATTATCTTATTTGATCCTCATAACAACCTTAGGATCTCGGTGCTGTTATTATCCCCATTTTACAGATAAGGAAACGGAGACAAACAGAGTTGAAGTGACTAGCCAGTAAGTTTTTGAGGCCAAATTTGAACCCAGATCTTCCTGATTCGAGACCCATTGCTCTATCCACTCTGCCATCTAGCTGCCTACTAACTAAATATAATAACAAAATAAAAAATAAAAACAACTACAAGATATTTACTGTGAAAAATAAATGACCTTAATAAGAGGTCAGGTCAAGGAGAGTTATTTTAAGAATCATGAAACTCCTTGGAAAGCATGTTTTAAAAAAAAAAAAGCCTGGATAACATATTTCAAAAAATCATAACAGAAAACTGTACAGATCCATTGGAACTAGAGGACAAAGTAAAATAGATAGAATCCACCAGTCATGTTATGAAAGAAACCATAAAATGAAAAACTCCTAGGAATGGCATTGTGAAAATCCAGAGCTTACAGCTAAAATTAAAAAAAAAATACCTACAAGAAAGAAATGAACTAAACACTAACGAGCCATAGTTAGAATTGCAGAAGATTGGGCAGCAACTTCCATGAAGGAGAGGAAAAATCTTAGAAAACAATAGTTGAAAAAATAAAAGATAAAAGCTTTCGAGCAAGACTAACTTAACCTACAAGACTAAATAAATTCCTATACTCCATTAATGGAACAGAGATCCTTTGAAGCATTTCTGATGGAAAGAATGTAGTCGAGTAGAAACTTTCAAGTGCAAATACATGAATCCAGAGAATTTTAGAAAGGTAAATTTTTTGATAAATTGGAAAGGGTGAACTGATGAGTTAGTGCTTAAATTCATTTGTATAGTTAAGTGGTGCAATGAATAGAACACTGGAACTAGAGTCAGGAAAACATAACTTCAAATCCAGCCTCAGGCAATGCAAATGCAAGATGAAATAATATATAAAAATATGAATATA
Source organism: Vombatus ursinus (assembly GCF_900497805.2). Classification (NCBI taxonomy): domain Eukaryota; kingdom Metazoa; phylum Chordata; class Mammalia; order Diprotodontia; family Vombatidae; genus Vombatus; species Vombatus ursinus. Next base: position 184,518 of record NW_020951369.1, read on the forward strand.
TAATAACAAAATACTATTATGTAAATATAATATAAAAATATATAACAACTATGTAATAAATAACATGCTAAATATGTAATATATCAAATGTATAATAATATAATGAATACATAATAAAATGAATATATAAAACAATAATAAATAAATAATGAATAATAAAAATAATGCCACCCACTTCCCAGAGTTGTGAGGATAAAATGAGAAGATATTTGTTAAGCTGTTTGTAAACTTTAAAGGACTATATAAATGCTAGTCCTTATTGGAGAAAAGTGATCCTTCAAAATCCTGATGGTTAAATAAGATAAGCACAAGGGCTGGGGTGATTTGTTGGTTGTGGTAGTCTTAAGGAAGAGAGAAGATAAAAGGAAGGGAACAATACACTAGGAAAGTAAGGGGGGGGCAGGACTTGTTTTCCAAAATTGGGGTATTAAAAAAAATGGACAAAAATTGGAGAATGAAGTGTTAGAGGAATAGGCATCATCTGACCTTCATTTTAATGCACACACACACACACACACACGCACGCATGCACGCACACACACACACACACACACCCCCACACCCCCCCAGAAAGTTTGGTATAGAAATATGATAGATTCGGTTCTGGAGCAGTCAGGCACGGAGAGAAGGGGAGTTGGAGAGGGTAGATAGATTCAGGGAGTAAATATTAATAAGCAAAGCAAACATTGACTTCAGAGGGTGCATTATAATAGAGGCATTAAGAACAAAAAAATGTAAGAACCAATAATTGAACACTGAGGCAAGAAGAGGAGGGGCAATTGAGTGAAAGTAAATCACTTCTTTTATAGCTTGTTAGTGTGTTGGTCACGTTTTTATGAAGGTAAAAACAGAGAAAGTCCAGGAGGATATGGTGAAAGGAAATAAAACGGACACTCATTCATATGTGATGTTAATTGGATGAACTAGCTCCTTAAATGAAAGAGAATAGCAGAATGGATTACAAAGCAGAATCTAATTTTTTTTTTATAAAGAATATTTGAAAAATAAAGATTCATACAAAATAAAAAGGAAAGGATGCAGCAGAATTAATTATGCTTTAGGCAAACAAAAAAAAATGAGAGCAGCAATTATGATTTCAGATAAAGACAGTAGTAATATACATTGTTACAAGTGATAGACAGGAAAACATATTATACTTCAAGGCACCACAGACAATAAAATATCACCAGTACTTAATATATATGCGTTGAATGGAATAGCATGTAAGTCCCCACAGAAAAAGTTACAGGGAAAAGTAATAAAACCATAATAGTCTGGAACCTTAATGTATGTTTCAGACCTGGACAGATCTATCAAAAAGGTAAACAAGAAAGAAGTTAAGGATCTGAATAGAACTGTAGAGAAATTGGATTTGATAGCATTGTGGTGATTACTAAAGGTGCATAGCACTTTTATGAGAATTGACCATGTGACAGGGTTTTAAAACCTCATAAATGCAGAAGAGCAAAAATGTTAAAACATTCTTTATTGACCACATGATAAAAATTATAAGTAATAAGAACATTTGAAGAAACAAATTTAAATGAAGACTGATTTAATTCTAAAAAAATATTGATATCAAAAAACAGTTCATAGTACCAACAGATGATTTCAACCTCACAGAAAATGACAAGGAAAAAAGAAATGACAAAACTTCTGATTTGCAGCCAAGTAAATTGGAAAAAAATTATCTCTTTAAGCACTTTTGTCAACAAAAGGGAGAAAGAATGGATCACTAAATTCGTGTGCAGTTTAAAAAAAAAAAGGAAAAAAAGTAGAGAAGCATTAAATTAAAAAAAAAATCCTAACTAAGCATCAAAATAGAAATTCAGAAAATCAAAGAAATAAAATTAAGAACAAAATTCCAGTGAGTTGATGGATAAAGCTAGAGTATGTTTCTTTGGCGGGGGGCGGGTAACTAATTAAAAAGTGAAAAAATTAAATCAGTTTTTTTTTTTTTATAAAAAAGGAAAACCAAATTGTTGTATTAGAGATGAAAAGGAAAGTAACAAATAAAGGGTTAGAGAAGATTAATAAGAACTGTTTTTCCCAGTCACAAACCAACAAAACTGATAAATGAGATCAATAAATATGTCTAAAAGTATGAAATTTTTAATTAACCTAATAGAACAAGAAATAGAGAAATTAACTATCTCATTCTCAGAAAAAGAAATTGAGTTAGCCATAAATGAAATCCCAAAGAAAAAAAATCCAAGAATCAGATGGATTTAAAAGTGAATTCTATTAAACATTCATAGAGAAGTTAACTTCAGTATTACCTAAATTGTATGCAAAAATAGGAAAAGAAAGAATCCTACCAAATTCCTTCTATTAAGCAAATATTTTATTGATTTTTTAATGAGATAACAGCCAGAAAGAAAACTGTGATCTGATACCTGTCATGAGTATCATATCAATATTTAGTAAACATTAATGAAGTATCTATAGTAATGTATTAAAATGATTATGTATATATAATGACCAGGTTGGATTTATATAAGGAATATATGATTAGGTCAATAAGAGGAATCAATAACAAAACAATGAAGACATAGCAATTAATGACGAAAAAGCTTTTGACAAAATAAAAAAAAATTCAAACTTTCCTTAATTTAATAATTTGATAAGTAACATCTGTTTAAAACCAAGAGTTGATTTTATGGGTGGAAAACCTCACCCAAGAAGTGAATGCTTTGAAAGTTAGAATGAGTCAAACAAAAAACTGACTCAGTGAGACAACAAGAAATAGTAAAGCTAAAAAATTGGGGAAGAAACCAAAAACCAAAAAAAAGCATAGTATCAAAAACAGCTGACTAGGGAAATAGATCAAGGAGAGATAATCTAAAAATTTTCAAGTTATCTGAAAACTGTGACCTTAAAATTTGTCCAGAATACCAAATGTCAGAAAAATTATTGGTGACAACTTCCCAGAACTCTTTCAGTTAGAGTATAATGAAAATAAGCATCCTCAAATCACCTTCTGAAAGAAATCCCTGAATGAAAATTCACAGGAACATCCTATCCGAAATCCAGAGCTTCTAAGTAAAAGGAAAAAGTACTTCATGCAGCCAATAATAAGGAATTCAGATACCAAGGAGCTATATTAAGTATGACACAAGATTTGGCAGCTTCCAGTCTGAAAGAGAAAAGAACTTATTAATCAAATATTCCAAAAAGCAAAGATAAAGACTTAAAAGCAAGGATCACCCATTTGGCAGAACCAAATATAATCATATGGGGAGGGGGGGAATAGACCTTTAGTGAAATCGATTGTTTCAGTATTCTTTATGAAGAGGTCAGAATTGAGTAGACAATTTGAAATGGAAATATGGGAGATGAAGATCAAGTCAATCATTAAACATTTATTAATTGCCTACAATGTTCTAGACACTGCTATATGCTGGGGATGCAAATAGTTCTTGTCTTTGAGGCGCTTAAAATCTAATTTATGGGAGTAGGGGGGAATGGACAATATAATAAATAGCTATATGTCAAAAGATGTATACAAGATGAATTTGAGAAAATCTCAGAAGGAAGACATTAACTTTAATTAGGACCAGGAAAGGTTTGAAGGGGGCAGGTTATGAAGGGCTTTGAAAGCTATAAAAGGATTTTATATTTGATTCTGTAGGTAATGAGGAGCCACTGGAATTTATTAGATGGCAGGGGCAGGTTTTTGTTAGGGTGACGTGGTCAAACTTTCACTTTAGGAAGATCCATTTGATAGCCTGGTGGTGGATGGAATTCTGTACAGTCTTCTGAATATTTTATATTTAAACATATTGATGTTTAAGCATATCTGATTCTTCAATTTTCCCCCTTCCCAGGTTCCTATGGAATATAATCATTTACAGGAAATTCCTATAATATCTTTGCGAAACAGACTGTTGTTATTGCATCATATCTCAGAACTCTTTTGTCCATGCATTCCCATGTTTGACCTCGAGGGGCGTCTTGATGAAACTGGCCAAGGACCTTCAGTTGGATTTGACACATTACGGGGAATTCTGATATCTCAGGGAAAGGTACTTGTGAGAATCCTTGCTATAGCATTTTAAATGGCAACTTTGCTTAATTAAACTTGGAATACGATTTTTAAAAAAATTATAAGCTGAACAATGTGAAGACACAAAAGAAGTAAAACAGTTCAATTTACTATATATTATTGCTCTTCTAGATACTGTAAAATAATTTCTTCTTTCAATATCATTTAATAATAATTGATTGTGGGGCAGCTAAGTGACACAGCAGATAGAGTACTGGCTCTGGAGTCAGGAGGACCTGAGTTCAGATTTGGCCTCAGACACTTAATAGCCATGTGACCCTGGGCAAGTCACTTAACCCCAATTGCCTCCCGAAAATAATAACAATAATTGATTGTCATTATCATGAAAACCTTTTGAAGAGCCTCTTTTAAAGAGGCTATGCTAAGTTCTATTTTATTAGAGACTGTGGCAAGGTAAGTTAGAAAACTAGTTTGATCATTGTGGTTATAGTGAGTGTCCAGCAGCAGGTTCCATAATATCATAAACTGTAGTTACAAGTTATATAAAGGTACCATATGTATTTCTCTTTGAATTATAACATGGCAGACAGTATGTTGTTTTACCAGAAATTATTTAGGGAATACATAGGCTAGTGATAGAATAAGATTTCAAAAATGATGCCTTTTGAAGTGTTCAGCAAATAGTAAAATTAAACTATCCTTTTGAGAGAACTTATTGAGCAGGGATTACTTTGAGGTTTTCCGTTAAAATTAGATATCTAGGTCAGGAGTTGTCATAAAGGGGCAATGATGTGTTCTTATCTATAAAATATAAAATGTTCTGGTTCTCTTGCTAGCTAGCTTTGAAGTTAGTTACTTTAATTCACCTATAAAATTTACCTTTGCAGTGGATTATTTGTCATACCCCTTCATGAGCCAATCATCTTTGATAAGTTTGAGAAATATTGATTATGCATCTGTCATGTGCCAGACATTGTCCTATGGATTGGATGTTGAATGTGTTCTTTGAAAAGATGAGTCAGATATAATTCTTGTTTTTCAGAAACTTATCTGTCAAGGGAGGTAAGAAAAAAAAATGAGACTCTAAAGTCATATGACCTGGGTTCAAATTCCACATCTGAGGCTTAGTACATGAATGACCTTGGACAAAGTATTTAACCTTCCCATGCCTCTTATTCCTCATCTAAAAAAGCAGGGGGTTGGACTAGATTGTCTCTGAGGTGACTTCTAGCTCTGGATATATGATCCTATGAATACAGTAGCTAGAAAACGAGAAGAAGGTCTGTATAAACCAGAGACGATATTTGGGTAATTAGGTAGAAGTGCTATGTTAGTGACTTAAGTAGGATTTTATGAATTTTGTTATAGAATAGAATTCCCTTCTGAATATTAGGTATTGGCATTAAGAAGGCATACATTGAGAATGATGTTGGAATAACATGAAGTTTTCTGGAAAAGATTTAGAATTCTGATATTTGTGTACTAATACATACAGGTTTCAGGAGAACTGATGTACGGTGTTGAGGGTTAAAAACAATTTTTACATAATTTTTCTTATAATCATTTGTGATATAATTTGTGATTATTGAGGCCAGAGAGAAACATGGATAGGAAAAATCTGTAGTGATCTAAAATTTTGATTTTAACTAGTAATTTAAATTTCTTTTCTCTTGCAACTAGCAAAATTAGGTAATTTGAAGTTGCTCTACTTTCCCTTCACCCCTTCAGAAAAACTGCATCCCACGGACTAGATGATCAGGTTGTGAATAAGAGACAGTTGACTTGAGAGAAGAGATTTGGGGAAGCTTGTTTTTTTTTTTCCCCTTAACTTTTTCCCCCTCAATTTTATTCAAACTTAAAAAAAAAAAATAGCACTGTCCTCACCGACTCTCTTCTCCTACTTCCCTATAGAACCTTCTCTTGTCCATCAACTGGGTGGGGTAGTAAATAGTGTTGGACTTGGATTCAGGAAGACCTGAATTCAAATCCTACTATAAATACTTAGGAACTGTGATTTTGGACAAGTCAGTTAACCTCTCTCAGTCTGTTTCTTCATCTATAAAATGGGGGTAATAATTACATCTACCTTGAAAGGTAGTTGTGAGTTTAAAATGAGATAATGGACGGAAAGTGTTTTGCAAACCATATATATAGTGAAGCAAAAAGACAAACCAGCACATTGATCATGTCCGACATGTTTCACTTTCTTCCACCCCTTGAGCCTTCCATCTCTGTGGAGAGGCAGGGGCTGTGCATCACCTTTAGTCTTCTGAGGTCAGAATTGGTCATGGCCTTGGTTAGAGTTCTAAAGTCTTTCTGTGCTATTTTCTTTTACATTATTGTGGCTATCACATATATTGTTTGCTGTTTGTCCTCATTCTATGTAGATCACTTTATAAAAAGCAGCCTTCCAACTGATATTTATAATTTTTTATACTGTAGCAATAATACATTATATTTCTTAAGCCTTGATTTATTTATCCATTCCCTAGTTAGTAGCCATTTTCTTTCCAGTTTTTTGCTTTAACAAAAAAGTACTGCTGTAAAAATTTTTGTATGTATGGGACCTTCCCTCTGACCTCCTTGAGATACATGCCTAGTACTAGTATTATTGGGTCAAACAGTGTGTATAATTTGATGACTTTGAGGGTATAATTTCATATTTTTTATGTGCTACACCACACTGGAATATTTGGACCACTTTTCAGCTGTACCAATAGTACATTAGTCTGCCTTTCCCCCTCATAGCCCCTTTAACATTTAATGTTTTTGTCTTTTGTCATTTTTGCCAGTCTGATGTCTTTTAGGTAAAATCTCAGAAATGGTTTAATTTACACTTCTCTTAGTAGTGATTTGGAGCGTTCTTTCATATAATCATTGCTAGTCTGCATTTCTTTTTTTAAAAACTGTTATATCCTTTGACAACTTATCTATTGGGGAATGGTTCTTGAAGAAATAATAAATATTTCTAAGGGAAATATTCATTGAAATGTGTAGAAAGATCTGATTGAATTAGGATTGTGGGCAATAAAGGTTATTAAAAAGAAAATAAGACAATTTTTCCCCCACTTGAAGATTTGAAGAAAATTCCTGCCAAGTTGTATTTTTAAGAGCAGGAAATTAACAAGTATTAAACATGGTATCATTCTGAGAGGGTTCATGTTCAAAGTAATCACAGAAAGTAAAAGACTGATACTTTGATATTTTCAGAGTGTTGTGATTATTGTTATTTTCAAAAGCTATTAACATTCAGGTTTCTATTGAACAAGTCTTTTGACCTTACCTAGGCAATGTGGCATAGCAGAAAGAGTACTGAAATTATAAAGGAGACCCAGGTTAAAAATCCTACCTCTAGTACTCACTAGCTGTGTGATAGTGGACAATTCACTTAATCTCTCTTGAGTCTTGGTTTCCTGGGAATAATAATACCTTGCCTACCCAGTTAAGTCGTAACTTCCCAAAGCATTTAAAGTTCAAACAGAAACAAGAACAACAGGTTAAAAAATGGAAAAGAGGCACTAAGCTTTTTATAACAAACTTCTCCCGCTGACAACAGTGAAATCACCACATTTTAACATCACAGTTCCTAGATGTGCTACATGAGGGAAGTAAAAGTAATGCTTAAGGTAGCAAAGGTAATCAAACAACAAGTATCTACTATGTTCCAGGTACTGGGAAGAACAAGTGGACTTTTCATACTGTAGGTAATATAATTTTGAAGACATTGAGAGATTGATTCCCAAGATATCTGAAAAGACAGGAGGATGGATTCTAGATGCTTGGAAAAAAGCCTTATCACCGAACAAAGGTGATTGAGAGACTATCAATATCTACCAATTCATATGCCTACTTTCTGATCTTTGTAAAAAGAAATCTTTTTGAAACTAATCTACCCATGCATCAAAGACATCTTAAAAAAATAGAATGGGTCTCCCTCTCTTGTCCAGGATAAAGGTACAGTGGTCCCTCATTGGCCCACTTCCATAGTGATCAGCCTTGAAGCTTTGACCTGTACTGTTTCTGCCCTGGCTCAGTTCACTGTGTTAAGGTAGCCTGGTGGCCCTCAGGTGCTCACCATATTGGTGCCATACCATACACATCCCTGATTAGATTAACCCACTGATATTTAGAATTCCTGAGCTCAATCATTCCGCCAGTTTCAGAGCTTAATCCACTAGTCCTTGTTTCCTTAGCGGGAAGGACTACAGGCATGTGCGTACCACCTCTGGTTACATTACATTATCTGTAATGAAGTTGTATGAGAAGGGAATAAGTAGGCTTTTGCCTACTTATTTTTCTACAGAATAGCCCATCTTAGCAAAAAGGTATACAGAGAATATAAGACTTTGCTTGTAGTTTGTTGACTACAAAAAGTTTGATTATTTTTATTTCTTAGAGCAAAATACTGCTTTAAAAGCTCTCCTTCAAATTGTTGTTTTCATGTATGTGCTAACATCCTACAGGAGTTCTTGAGGATGTGACAATGAAATCTTTTGATTCTCTCATTATTAATATAAGATATCAAATAAAACAGTAGAGGGAGATGCTAGCCAAACATGTTAGCTACTGTTACAGAAAATGCCCATGCAGTACAAATGGAAGAGGAATTCCCAATAGCTGGTGTGATGTAGCACTTAACACCAGGTCTAGCACATAGTAAGCATTTAATAATACTAGTTGAGTGAATGACTGGTCCCAGTTCCTTCTACATGTAGGTGACATTGTTTTGATCGCAAGCCCTGGAACATTATAGTACATCCTCACATGTATAATCACATTTAATGGCTTGGTCTAAATTTCCGCAAAAGAAATTGATAGATAAAAGTAGATAGATAATGTATGCTTATTGTCTAGATGATGCATGCAGTTGGATGGAAAACTTAAAGAGCTATTCCATCAGTGGCTCCTATCTTGGACAAATACTGTTGATGAACAATAAACTGGACACAGAATAGATCAGGAGGAGAAAAGTCAACCAGAATACCTTTGGGAATTTACGCACTTTCTCCTATGAACCCCTACATTTCTCCCAAAACAAAAATACCTTTATTTTTAACTTTACTTTTCTTCTAGTGATGCTACATGGCTTCAAGACATGATGTACCTCTAGGATAAATATAAATTCCTCTTTAGCTTATAATGCTTTTCACAGCTGGGATCCAGATTATCTTTTTCAGCCTTGTTGGACAGTTACTTCCCTTCCAATACTATAGTCCAGCCAAAATGGCCTTCTCTCTCTTTCTTGCACATGCAACTTCATCTCCCATTTTTGTGCCTTTACATTGATTATGCTCCATGCTTGGAATCCATTTGTTCATCTCTTCTCTCTCCCAGATTCCAGCTCAAGCCATACCACTTACATGAAGCCTTTCCTGATCTTCCTGCCTCAACTGCTGATGCTTACACTGTCCTCCCCCCAATTATCTTATATTTAATTACCTTGTATTTATTCATATTTATGCTCTTTGTATTTATTTTGTATATACTTAGATATATACATGTCCCTCCTTTAGAATGTAGGCTCCTCGAGAGTAGAAAGTTTAATTCTTTGTATGCCTAGTGCTAAACACAGTGCCTTGGAACATAGTAGATATTTAGTAAATTCTTGCTGTTAGATTATCTGTGAAGGATTTCTGCTAGTCCCAGAAAAAACTTTTGATTGGCTTATCAATTCTTCCAGTCAGCCCACTGAGTACCAATGGCTTCTGCATCTTTTTTGTTTCACAGGTCAAAACAGAAAGAGATTTTACACGTGCACACACCCACCCAACCTTGGTTTACCAAAATGAAACCTTTTGTCTTTTCTCATTTCAGAAGGGAATTTAATAATATCTTTACTCACTTCATATAAATTTCTTGATACCTGCCTTGCCTTGTATCCATATGTAGTATTAATAATTAAGAGAGATGCTCTGAAAGTTCTTCAACTTATTTCAGACTTCAACTGCATTAAAAAGAGAACTTCTAGTTGTTATCTGTTTAGCAGAACATAATTTTTATACTATTTAAACTTTCATAAAAGTGTTAAATGAATTACATAAGTGAATTTGCTATAGTTTCTTGTGTTACATCATTAAAAATACTTTTTATATTTTATCCTAAAGTTGTCCATTTTGACCAATTTTTAGGAAGCAGCTTTCCGAAAAGTTGTACAAGCAACTATGGTGAGAGATCGTCAACATGGTCCTGTAGTAGAGTTAAACAGAATACAGGTAAAAGAAACGTGTGCTTTTTAGTGTAACAGAACTGGGAACTTTCTGTGATGTTTTGCAATTGATGGATTATGTGTCATAGTGATGGTAGGAATAAAGAAAAGATAATATTGGGAACAAGTGTCTCTTCTAGGCACTTTTATTAATCCCTTGGGACATGCTAAAAGGAATAGTGTTATTAAAAATGTGTTGGCTTCTGGTTCCTTGCTCCCTTACCTATATCTTGTTTCCAACACTGAACTCCTGATGACATCAGATATGCTCATAGGACTCTAATGTTGAAGAAAATGGTAAATTATTATTTATAATGTTGACGATTACTACAAATGTGAGGTTAATCTGTGATTTTCTTGGTTTTTGAGAAACTCTTGAGTTTCTTGAGGGATTTTCCCTCCACCAAGGCAGATTGTAACTATTTGATTTCTAAGTTTTAGAAAGTTGCCTGAAGCACATACAGAATTAGTGCTTTGCCCAGCATTAATATACATACTGGTAAGTGTCAGAGGTAGGATTTGAAACAAGGTTTTTTCTGACTCCAGACCCAACAGTCTATTCATAAGGACAGGTTACTTTAAAGGTTACTTCTCATTTAATGTACAAATGAAATTAGTCCACTCTTAAGATATCTTCTTAACTCTAGTAAATTGTTGAAAAGGAAAGATAATATGAAGAAAAAAATCTTTTGTTTATATAACTTTTATATTAACACATGATTTTTACCCTGCTGTTGATTACATGACTAGAAGTCTTTCCACAGTTATACTAGGGTCCTTTTGAATAAAGTTTACTAAACTTCTGTTCTTTGTTGGATAATGCATGTGACCACATTGATGGAAGTGGTCATGGGTGGCTCTTTTCCTGTTTGCTAACGTTGGAATATTTAATGTTATGCCAGAGGCTAGTGAAGTTATTTCCACAAATACTTGCTCCACATTATTAATGCATTGTTTCAGTTAATAAAATGGCCTTTTCTTGTTAATATCATTTTGATATAGACTTTGTAACCATAACAAACAACAGTACAGTTTAGAAAACAGGAACTCTAGTGGCTGCTATGTAACTAAATTTATTTATTTCAAAGGGCATTTATTTATTTACTTTGTGCAAAGAAAATAGCACTTCAGAATTTGGTAAAGGTGTTCTTCACTTGAAGCAAACTAGAAGCCTCTATTGAAAGTTACTTGACATTTAATATACAAGTGAAATTAGTCTACTCTTCAGATATCTTCCTAATTCCAGTTGAGTTTTTTAAAAGGAAATTGCGCAAAGAAAAAATCCTTTGTTTAGATATCTTTTGTATTAACACATGATTTTTACCTTGCTGTAAAGTCTTAATTAAGGACAACCCTTAGTTAATCAGAATTTCCCTTTTCTCACATGTCCTGTTTTTTTTGTCAGAAACACAAGTAAAAACATATTAAATGTTAACAATTTAATTACTGTGAGACACACCTCCTGGTATATATCACATCCTCATTGGGCCTTAGTAGATGGTTTCTTGGTTTGCTTTGGTCATAAAACTCACCATATGGCTAACTCTTCCTGTGATGAGCCATCACTAGAACTGTAATTCTTTCTAGCTTGGTGTAACACCCTGTAAACAATTTGTTTTCATTAGGCAATAACTTTTATGAATTGATATTCCCCATTGTATATGTTGTTAGATTTTTTTTTCATGTATTGGTACCCTGCTGATTTGTTCTTTTTTTCTTTTTTTTTTTTGTTTTTACTTTAAAAAATTATTTGTCATATATGGTGGTGACTCTTTGGGAAAGGAGAAAGTGAGAGATAGAGGTAGAAATTTAGGTCATATAAAAGCAAAAAAAACTAATAAAATTTATTTGAAAAATTTCTTATTTTCACATTAAAATTTCGCTTTTGGAATGAATTTTGAAATCGCAAATACATTATAACTATGTAAAAAAAAGAATTTCCATGTTACTTACTGTATTCTGTTTGGCTCATTGGAGTAAGTTTTTATGGAAGAAGTAATAGAATAACAAATTTATATCAAGGACTACATTAAAAAAGGAACTTTGAGGCCAAAACAGGTTAATATATTTAACAAATATTTAGCTTAATTTTAATTCAGCTCAGTTTCATAAATCATATGCATATATAATAAAGACTCATAGAATAACAAAACTGAACCTTTTGATAAATCATTATCTATTAAAGGAAGTTTAAATTAGGTTTAATATGCTATACTTAACTGAAGTAGTAATTTAGACTAATAACAGTTTTTAAAAGCTCTTCACCATAGATAAAAACAAAGTTCTATGGTTATTTAGAAAATTTAGTTACAACAGAATGATAACTGATTTTTTAGGTTAACCAAGATTTTATAGTCTGTGAAAATCTAGATTGACTTAAATTATAAATATAATTCATTTATAACTATATCAAAAATTAGTTTTGCATGTAAGAATCAACACTTACTTGAAATTAGGTCAATCCTAATTTGAAATTGGACAAATTTTTCAGCTTTCAGGGAAAAAAGCAAACTGAAGGGAAAAAACCCTAATATGTTGCTGCTTCCCAATTTAAGGTTAAAGGCTTCTGTGTTAATGTGAGGCTATAGAAAGGTGATCGTTCTCAGTGGGATTCTTTTAAAGTTCTATCATCAATTTGGCTTACTTTTAGGAATATTTTATTGTATAAAATGAAACACACTTATCTTATAGTGACTTCACAGTATGTCCCATCTGCAATAACTGAGAAGATATCTCAGTTAAGTGTAAAAGAAAATTAAGTCACAGAGTAGTCCAAAGTTATCCACAGTAGGTTGACATTACTAAGATAATAACAGGTTCCTGTTTTATTGTCCCTAACTATGCTGTCCTTTAATTGTAGTAGTGTTACAATGAGTTGAAGAAGTTTCAGGTACTAGGTTGTTGTGACATCTAGCTCTTTTCATTGTTGTCCATTGTAGTGGTGTATAGATCTATATTGCTTATTATATACATTTTCACTTCACTGTAATGATAACTTGAAAAAGAAAAGAATATTGGACTGGGTAATGCCCTTGGTATGAATATCAGTGGAAGCTTGTTACTTAGGCTACATAAAATCCGTTCCAGCTTGACCTTTGTTTTGGACTCTGCTTCTTTTGAGGATGTGTGTGTACAGGGAAGGGGTTATTTGCTTGTGAGGACTTCTGTACACTCCATATGTGGGCCAGGAAGTGCCTTGGCTAGATGTGCTCATCATTTTTCTCAAGGATATTTTCTATAGACCTTGAGTGACAGCCTTTGACCTTAAATTGGAAAGCACCAACAGGTTTAGGGCATTTCCCCTTACGTTTATTTATTTTCTTTCTGAAAGCTGAAAAAAATTTGTCAAATTTCAAAATTTGAGGGTTGGTTCCTAGATGTAAAACTAATTTTTGATCCTTGGGTAAGTATTTGTAGTAGTTCTTCCTTATTAAAATATACAGTCTGGCTTCTGTCTTTGAATTTGTCATATTAGAATTAATTTCTGAACAGTAGTGTGATACCAAACCTTGGTAAAATTTACTTAAATACTTTTGGTTTTTGAAGATAATACCAAAGGCACAATCTCTGTGATTATGCCCAGAAATATGGAAAGGTTTTAAGTGTCATTCTGGTGATTGACTATATATGTCTCTCTCAGGGGAATAGTGTAGCTCAATTTGGCAGCTCATCACTAGAAAGTTGGTTACTTGGGGATTTTTTTGGGGGGGGGGGTTTTGTTTTTGTTCACTGCTCATAGAAACTGTTTACTAAAGCATAGAGGGATTATGTTCTGTGATGAGAGAAAAGGTACAAACACTTGGGAAATGGTGGGCTTTTTGAAGTATAGAAAAAGATCAGTATTATAGAAATGTGTTATAACATTCAAATGCTCAACAGAAAAAAGACGGATATGATATGTACCGTTACTAGCTTTGGAAATCACTCATAGTAAATTTGTAAATCCTACTATTCATTAGATTTGCTAAGTGAGTAGTAACTGATGCATGCTAGTTAGCACACAGAATCTTATTAAACTTAAAGAACAGGCATTTAACAAGAGAAAGAAAGTTTGTAATAATGAACTTTAATCCACTGAATAGTAATCTCTAAGTGCCTGAAAGAGCTTCATTACCATAGGAGAGGAAAACATTACTTAAACTAGCCAAAATCATCATCTAAAAAAATCTGTGCAGTAAAACCATGCTTACGTGGAGGTCATATTTCTGGCAGTTCTCACTCTCCTCAATGCAAGAGAGTAAGCAAAAGAGGAACCTGAGTAAGTAGAATTGGTGCATGAAATTAATGAGCTAACCACAGCGTAGGCCCTCACTCTTGCTATTTACATTTAGTTCAGTTCCTGCAGTAGTAGATTGGGGCTCAGAGTGGAGATATAAGGATGTGGGATATTGGTAATAGTAAGTGTCAGCTGACAGATTGACAATAACGGAATATACAAAAACTGAAAAGCAGATACCATTCTAAAAGGCATAGTTAGTGCTTCAGGGATATTTAGTATGGGGCAAACAGCCTTGTGTACTCCAGGAACTCCTGAGAGCAACACTGTATGTTGTACTACTGTGTAATCTGAGGACCCTGAGGCATCAAGGAAAGGTTAAGTCCTACACATTGTACTCTGTTAAGATAGGAATAGGTTTATTACAATACAGAGATAATTCTGTTAAAATGGTCACATTTTGGTGTTTCAGAGCTTCAGTTGTCTGGAAAATTTGTGTGAACTGTTTCATACCCTGCTTGTGTCACCAGATGAATGAAGCACTGCTCTGTGTGTGTGTGTGTGTGTGTGTGTGTGTGTGTCTGTGTGTCTGTGTGTCTGTGTGTCTGTGTGTCTGTGTGTCTGTGTCTGTGTTCTCTGTCTCTGTCTCTGTCTCTCTCCCTCTCTCCCTTTCTCTTTCTCGTTCTCTTTGTATACAGGACATATTAGCAAATAATATGATGCTAAGAACCATGTAGCAGCTATGAAAAAGATAATGTATTTGTCAATTAGAGGATTATAAAGTAAGACAGCACTAAGATGCACTGAGAGGTAGCGGGGGAGACTGCTAGACTTGAAATTGGGAAGACCTTGGTTTGAATCTAGTTCCTATCTCTTACATTAGCTTTGTGACCTTGGGCAAGATTTCTAACTTTTTTGGACCTCAGTTTCCTCATTTGTAAAATGAAGATAATGTTATTTTCTCCATCCATTATCTCTAAATTTCTGAACCTACCACATTGTATTGTTGTGACAGTTTAGTGAGGTAGTGTGTTTAAAGCACTTTGCAAACCCTAATGACCTGTATAAAAATTAAGTCAGTTATCATAAAGGCAGAATTTTTTTTTAAATCAGCAGAATGAAAATATTGAACTAATATACAAGAAGATGGCAAAGGTATTAAAACTATTCTTATTAAGAGTAAATGATTTTAAGGTAAAAAACATATGGAATAGCCACAATTGTTTCCATCTCCACCCAGGACAAATCCAGATTGTTTCCAAGGGCCTATTAAGTGATAGAAGAGTCCTGACTGGGCATATTTGTCAAGGAAAAAATGTTGTAAGCATTTGGCACAACTTAGGAGGAAGTTTTGAAGTTAGAATTGCAGTGGATCAACTAAAAGAGTTTGTGTCTGAGATGAACAAAAATGCTAGACTGCAGTAGGAGATATGAAATGAAGGAGAAATGAGGTATACTGGAAGGCCTGTTTCAAATCAGAAGGTGAATATTTTGGACTTTCTCTGTAGTTCAGTAGAAAACTCTAATTGGTCAGTATGGTCAGAAAAATGGGCAACAAAACCAGCTTTGGCACTGGATATTAATTTGAAGGAGACTAGGGTTAGATGTGAGGCACTCAGAGATTTGGATTACAGTTGCCTAAGTGACAGATGGCCAAAACCTATACTAAGGTTGTGGCAGTAAGTATGAATTAGAAATTGTAGATACAGGAGATGTTTTGTAACAAGAAACATTGAGATGAGACTCAGACTAGAGATGTGGGTAATTCCTCCATTAAGGAATATAGGTGTAGTTACATTGTTTCTAGTTGAATCTTGCATCTTTTCCCCATGCCGTATATCTTACATTTATTTGTTCAAAACAAAATGAGTAATACAAATTTTTGTTGCACCACCCTTACAGTGTACATCTTTTTATGTTTTAGGTAAAACGATCAAGGAGTAAGGGTGGTTTGGCTGGCCCTGATGGTACCAAGTCTGTTTTTGGTCAAATGTGTGCTAAAATGAGTTCATTTAGTCCAGACAGCCTCCTCCTACCTCATAGAGTGTGGAAAGTCAAGTTTGTTGGTAAGAATTTTTCCCTCTATGATTTTTTTATTTACCTTGCCTACTCTATAATATATTGATCACATTCACAAAAAAGTGAAAAAAAAAATGACGTGCTATTTAAATAGACAAAATATTTTGTAAGTGGACCCAAGCATGAGTACCATGAAGTTGTATTCAGTTATTAACTTAAGTAAATATTCAGCTTAGTGCAAAAAATTATTTTAATGCAAAAAGTTAAATGTTAAAAGTTTTAATATGAAAGTTAAAATTCAGCAAACATTTGTCACTTTGATAACTACTAGGAGTGTAGGTTGAGGAGAACACAAATAATTTGCTCTCATGGAATTCATCATCTAGTAGAGGGTTATGACAACAATGATGAGTATGTGCATGAGAGAGTTATAGAAACAAAGTGTTATTTGAGGTCCTAGGAAAAAAAAGTCATTACTGATTGGAGATAACAGGAATGCTCATCATATACATATGTATGCATGTGTATGTATGTATATGTTTTTCTTACAATCTATGAATTTCTGTCAACTTTCATTTTCCTTTCAAGGTGAGTCTGTGGATGATTGTGGAGGTGGCTACAGTGAGTCCATAGCAGAAATGTGTGAAGAACTCCAAAATGGACTTACTCCTCTCCTAATTGTAACTCCAAATGGCAGAGATGAATCTGGGGCCAATAGAGATTGCTTCTTATTGAACCCAGCTGCTAAATCTTCCTTGCATACAAATATGTTTCGTTTCCTGGGTAGGTTGTGATAAACTATCTAATGCTTTGTTAATTTAGGACAGGACCCCTGGAATTTGAATCAGAAGACTTAGGTTTGAGGCCTCATTTCCTAATTTTTCCTTTGTAACTGTAGGAAAGTCCTATGCATTTAACCTCACCAAGTTTCGTTCTTTCCATCTTCAAAATGGAAATAAAATCTGTAGTGTCTTTCTTGGAGGGTTGTTTTTTTTTTTTGTGGGGAAAGTGTTTTGTAAATCCTAATGTAGCCTAAAAATAGGATTTCCAAGATATGTGATGATAAATGTGTCTAACTCTTTTCCATTGGTGAAAAAAGCATGAAAAATTACTAGCCATTAAGAAACACAGCATTTAGGATATAAAAACAAGTTGGAAATTTGGAACAACCAATGTCTGTCAAAAATTGCTAACCACTGTAAAAATAAAAGATGCTCAATTTACAGATTTTAGATGAGGCAAAGCACTTTGAACAAAAAACAAACTCTGTGGAATGTGAACTTTGATAGCATTAATAAAGTCCTAAAATCACACTGAGTGCAGCTGGATTCCCTGTTGTAATTTATATGGGAAAATATTTAGGCACTATCCTCAAAATATTTCTGTCATTTTTATTTTGAAAAATTATCAGGTGTGTTACTAGGCATTGCCATTCGAACTGGCAGTCCATTAAGCCTCAACCTTGCTGAGCCCGTCTGGAAGCAGCTGGCGGGGATGAACCTTACAATTGCTGATCTCAGTGAGGTAAGGTATAATATATTGTATTTACCTACAATGATAGGCAAAAAAAAATGTGGAGCTGTGAAAGAAATGTGTTCTGTCAAATAGAGATACATGGCTAAGAAAATGGCATCTGGTGTTATTTCTTAATTTTGAAAAATTTTTATATAGCCTAGGTTGTAGCTAAACTAGTTTATTTGGGAAGTTAATACTTAATAGTCATGTAGCTTAAAATTACAGAGCCATAGAATCTTACTGTGTTAGAAATGGAAAGTATTTGAGAAGTCACGAAGTCTAGACCCCCGCCTTTTTACAGATGAGGCACTTAAAACCTGTTTTTTCTTTCTCAGAAGTCAGTTTTTTTATATTTTGTCTTTTTCCAATTACATGTAAAATAATTTTTAACATTTGATTTAAAAAATTTTTAAATTCCAAATTCCTTCCTTCTCTCCCTTCCTCCCTCATCTAGAAGGCAAGCAATTTGATATAGATTGTACACGTGTAGTCATGTAAAACATATTTCCGTATTAGTCGTGTTGTGAAAGGAAAACACTCCCCGCCTCCCCACCACTCCCTACCCCTGTGGCCAAGAAAAACCCATGAAAAAACAAAGAAAGTAAAAAATAGTGTGCTTCCATCTGCATTCCGACTTCATCAGTTCTTTCTCTGGAGGTGGCAGTATTTTTCATCAAAAGCTCTTTGGAATGTCTTGGATCTTTGTATTGCTGAGACTAGCCAAGTCATCCACAGTTGATCATCATACAATAGTGCTCTTACTGTGTACAATGTCAGATGTCAATTTGGAGAAGCTCTTTGAATGAAATTACTTCATATTTTCTTCTCCCAGGATGAAATGCTTGTTCAGAAAATTTTTTTTAGTTTATTTATGAGCACAGATAGTGCAAAGTACTAATAAATAGATTGTGTTGTAAATGTGCAAAATAAAGCATATGTTTTCATATGAATCTGCATCAGTGTTTATTGTTATTGGATGAATAATTGGGTTGGTTTACTATGCAGATTATCATTTTCTTTTGAAAGGTTGATAAAGACTTTATTCCTGGGTTGATGTACATCCGGGACAATGAAGCTACTTCTGAGGAGTTTGAGGCAATGAGCCTTCCCTTCACAGTGCCGAGTGCAAGTGGTCAGGATATTCAGTTGAGCTCTAAATATACCCACATTACATTGGACAACCGTGCTGAATATGTTAGATTGGCAATAAATTACAGGTTTGTGGGAATTATTTTTCTCAATTGTTTAGACTTCCTGAAACATTCACCATTTCTTAAAATGTTTTGGTTGTATATGACAAAGTGCTCCTCATAGAAGTCTAAAATTTCCCCAGATCATGGAATCATAGCTCACAGATTCAGAGTTGGAAGGGACTGCTGAGAATATCTATATTTCATTACATTTGTTTTACATGAGGAAACTGAGGCCCAGAGAGTTTATGCAGCTTGTCTGAAATTGCAAGTAGAATGTGCTAGATAGAGGCAGATTGGTCAACTGATAATAAATGCTTTGGTGTTTTTTTGCCTATTTATAATTTTATATCCTCAAAGCTGTTTTTCTGGTTATAGGATCCAAGTTTCAAATTTTTTGGAACAATAGCTAGATGAAAGGTAAACAAAACTCAGCAGTTATGTATACTTTTTTAGGAATTGAATCATGGTATAGAAAATGCAGAGAGAGCTCAGAGGTCATATAGTCTACATGGAAATTTTGTGAAAAAAGAGACTGTCTTTCTATTTCTTTGAATTCCTACCAACATCCACCCTATATGGCCTTGGGGTGTGTAGCTGATAATAAATGTTTCTTAGTGTTGTAACATACTACATTTACTTCTTGTCTCCTATACTAGATTATAAGCTCTTTGAAGACAACTGCCCTGTTTCATACTATTTTCTGTCCTGTACATTGCTTTATATGTAGGAGGTGTCCAGTAAATGTTTATAGATGGATTATTATGATTATGATCATGTACGTTTTCTGACGGATATTTTTGCCTTTTGGATCTAAAACATTTGTTCTGTCATATATATATGTATATATGTGTGTGTGTATATATGTATGTGTGAGTGTGTATACACACACACACACATATATATAAAACTAACCTCTGAGTTGGTATTTATATAAATAAATGGAGAGTCATGTCATTTATATTAATTATTCTTTGCTAAGAGAAACTTTCTCCTTAATTCTTTGAGGGGACTTCTTTTCTGTTTTTTGTTTTGTGTCTTACTCAATGCTCTGTACGCAGTGGGGTCTAATTGAATGTTGTTAACTGCTTGATTTTTAAATGTTCATATCTTTTTACATAGCTTTCTACAACAGTATTTTTCTTAAGAATAATAATTTTATACTATCTTAAATGAACAAAATATTGTAAAAAATACTGTTATTTGAGGCCTTTTATTAAGATGTAATGTGGTAAGGAAATGAAACACCAGTATTCTGGCATTTGATAGGACTAGCAAAAAACCCCACTAAAGACAAGAATTTAAAGTCCCAGCCTCAATCATAATGTATACTTTTATTTAGGCTCCATGAATTTGATGAACAAGTTGCTGCAGTACGGGAAGGAATGGCTCGAGTTGTCCCTGTTCCTCTTCTTTCACTCTTTACTGGATATGAACTGGAAACTATGGTATGTTTGCTTCTTTATTTTCTGTTTTCATTGGATTGTCTCGTAGAGGATATAGGTAGAACCTATCTTGATGCCAAAACATTGCTCTAGTTTTGTTTTCTTTTTTTAAGCTCTCATTTGCAGGCCTAAAGTGTATGCATGCATGTTAATTGAAGCTAAAAAACAAAATTAAATTGGGTAGATAGTTCTAACAAAAAGAAAAATTAATGTAAGGGTTGTATTGACTTTAAATAAATACTTAAATCTCTGGAGTCAAGCAGTTAAATGTCTCACCAATAATAACAGGTAATGTATGTTAGTCATGTAAGACTTTCAAGGAAGAAGAGAATTGTTTTTTGTGTGGAAAATACAAAAGCTTGAAAATTTTCTAGTAGTTCTAATGAGACATTGTTTTCCCAGGTATGTGGAAGCCCTGATATTCCACTTCATCTTTTAAAATCTGTAGCCACATATAAAGGAATTGAACCTACTGCCTCTCTGATCCAGTGGTTCTGGGAAGTGATGGAATCCTTCTCTAATACGGAGCGCTCTCTCTTCCTCCGTTTTGTGTGGGGCAGAACACGACTTCCTAGAACAATTGCTGATTTCAGAGGCAGAGACTTTGTTATTCAGGTAAGGTTGATGGTGTTGGTTGTTGAAAGCAGGAGTTCTGTGACAGTGGGAGTTCCTTCACTGACTTAAAAATTAATTTGATAAATAACATACAACAGGAATAACTTCCATAAATCCACTTAGGTTCTCAGGAAAATAGAAAGATATCTATTATTCTAGCTGTGCATATCTTGAAGTAATTTTTAATTGATTGTATTGTCAGTGGTCTATCTCACAGATTTAGACTAGCTTCTTTTTAAATCTTTTTATATTTCTTCAGTATTTTTGCACCTCCTCTTCTTTCCTGAAATTTAATACATCTGAAAAACCTCACACACCCCTACTGATTTGGCAAACCTAGAAGGTTGAAAAGATATATCCGTGGCTGAATAAGGCCATTCCCTTACCTTTTTGTAATTTATCTGACCACCATTTAGAAGATACCATGGTGTCAGGAATAGAGTGGGGTCATGAGATATTAGTTCAAGTTAAACATTGGTCCTGTCTAAGAGACTAGCTGTATGGTCATGAAGAAGTCACTTAACTTCTCAGAAGTTAGGTTCCTCATCTGTAAAATGGTGATATACTATATGCCCCCCAGAGTTGAGGAAAGTATCCTTCATAGCTTAAATCTCTATTTAAATCTGGATATCAATATACTCTGAAATTTTGCAGCTTTGTTAAGGTACCATATAGGTACTAGTTGATGTATATGTTTTCTTTAGGCTGTTTTAAAAAAAAATACATTGTTTTTCATTCAGAATCATAGATCATTTGACCTAGAAAATCAGAAGGCTGCAGAAAATATTAGTTTTTGTGTCTGAATCATTGTTAAATGGCTGTAAAATGAATTTTACTTATCCTAACCTAATAGAAATGTTATGTTATATTAAATAATCAAGCATTTTTAAGTGCCTACTATGTACTAGGTGATGTGTTACAAAGATAAATTATATGGGTGTCCCAAAAGCCTTAATGCTAAGAGTTTTGGGACTCTATGTGAAATTAAGATATGGTGACTTAGTCCTCAAACCTCATCACAGTTTGTCTAATGGGATTCAACTCCCTTTTAAAGGAAAAATAGATCTACTGAAGAATCATATTTGAGAGTACTCTACAAGAATATCTCATGTCACTTTTTTTCCTGGCTGATTCTAGGAGATTTATAAGATTTGGAGCCCCCTGATTCTTAATTCTGAAGTTATCCTTTGACCAGTTCCCCAAAAAGGCTACAATTTTGAAATGCATATTGTCAAATCAGAAAGTGCTTTGAAATAATTTAGTTTCCCTCTCAATTTCCATTCTGCACATACTTTTCTAGGTTGTTTCCTAGATTTCTGAGTGTCAGGAATGACTGATGAGCTTATTGATCCAAACAGAAGGGCTTTCATGGTATTTCTGTCCCCGGCCATGGGAGACTGAAATGGAGGAGACTTTTTCGAAATATAGCTCACTTGAATTGAGATATGACAGTGTGTATTTGGTACACTCCACGTATTAAAGGGTCCTTGCTGTGCAAGCAAAAAGTTAAGTGCTGGAAGCGTTTGACTTTCATTGTCATGTTATGTATTTGATATGAATAAAATAGCAGGTGCGGTAATTTACTGTTTGCCCTTTTTTTGAGGGATTTTTTTTTACTTAGCTACAAATACAATTTTAACATTTATGCTTTTTAAATTAGCTCAATATAGTTTCCATTTAAAAAAAAATTAATCATGTCTATAAACTCAGTTCCCTCTGTGTTATAATTTCCATTGTCCAGAATTTAATAAAAATAGAATAATTCAAAGCACCAACATTATGCTACAACTAATAAAAATGTCCTTATGTCTAAGTGATCTAGAATAGAAAAAAAGTAACCAAATATAGAAGAAAAAAAAGAGACTGATGCTATATTTCTTACATTTTATATATTTTATATTTATATGAAATAATATAATTTGGTTAATGTGTTACTATGCTTGATATAGGTATCATGGATTTTTTAAATGTTTGCTGAATTTCATAATTATTCTTTGCTATGTGGTCTAAGTTCATTTTTTTTTTCCACTGGTAGGTTTTGGATAAGTACAATCCGCCTGACCACTTCCTTCCAGAATCATACACTTGCTTCTTTTTGCTGAAGTTACCCAGGTATTCCTGTAAACAAGTACTAGAGGAAAAACTGAAATATGCCATTCATTTTTGCAAATCTATAGACACTGATGATTATGCCCGGATAGCACTCACAGGAGAACCAGCTGCTGATGACAGCAGTGATGATTCAGATAATGAAGATGCAGATTCATTTGCGTCGGACTCTACCCAAGATTATTTAACAGGACACTGAAATGAAAAATATTTTGTCATAAGACATCAGGTTATGGTCAAGCACTGAGACGGAAGGTTAGCATTGGCATTCTGCTACAGGACCATGTGAAGTGCTGAATACCAGTTGTGTATAACAAAAGGAATATTAATCTTCTCAACATGGTACAGGGAAAGTGTGTTGTTTGTTCACAATAGGAATAATGGTTTATGACCTATAAATCAGCTTTGAGTAAATGGCATTGTATATGGACACTTAACATTCAGTTTGAAAGGTGAAGTTCACCCCTCCTACGCTCATTATGCTGCATTACATTTAGAACTTTTGTGTTTACTAAAGTGTTGTAAATGTTTATATATATATATAGTAGTGCAGCATCCAGAAAATAAGGAAGTGAAACATTTTTGATTGTGGGTGCAATAGATTTTTTTTGTTATTAAGTGTTGTACTGTGCATCTTCTTGATTGTATATTGGAAATATTGTGCAACTATTGAATAGTATTATAAATATTTTGATTAACTTTACTAGAAGTTTGTTTATTAAAAACTTTTTGAACATTAAATTATCAGTATTCCTTGAAATACATCCTGAGGTTATTAAATAATAAAAAAGACCATTTGGTTCTCACTCTTCTCCCTATGTGTATATTTTAGCTTATGTATTATGTATCTTAAATTGATACCTTTCTGTGAACAGCATCATAACTTTTATCATGGAAAGTATACTGTATATAATTAATTTGTGCCATGTATATGCAAAAATTATTATTCCCTTCAAATAAACCATCCATCACAAGAATTTAGGCTGAACTTCTTATCTGCTTAGAATAGCATCAATGTTTACTATTAAAAAAACCCTAGTCTTTAACACAGCAATAGTCAGTCTTTTCTGGTGAGTGACATATTGAGAAAATGATATTAAATATTGTAACTTCCAAGAATGTGAAAGTGTTTTATTTCTGGTGAAAGGTACTTTATGAAGGGAGAGGAGATACTATTAGCAAATGAAAAACAAAAATAGAAAAAGCAATCTTCTCTTGAATTTACTTGAAAAAGGGATTTTAGGGATTATATAGCACGCATATTACAGATGAGAAAACTAAGGTTGGAGATGTTAAATAACTTGTCCATAGTAACACAAGTAGTTAGTAATAGACCTGTCTCCTTTAACTCGTGACCAAGCCAGGGTATAGCCAGATTTATCTCCCATCTTGGCCTGGATTTTATAGAACTGTGGTGCTTTCTTTCTTGAATTCTGTTTTTTCTTAAACTCTTTTTTTTTGGTACATAATAGTTTCCTAAAACCTATTTGAGTAGATTTTCTCTTTGAAGAATAGAAAATTTACTTAATACAGCAGGTAGCCATATCCTCATTATTTGTGTGTAGGCTACTGTTTAGGTTAGTAATTTGTATCCTTTATAGTCTGGCTTTTTACCATGATCCTATTTGTAAATTCTGGCAGGGTCACAGTCTTTCTGCTCAGAGTCAATAATATATGGCAGAAGTCTTTACCAGAGGAAGAAAAAATTAGTAGGGTAGATATTACTTTTGGCAATTTAAGTTCTTAACTCCTGGCACTGAGAAGAATTATTTATTCTCATCATCTGACTGCAAATATTTCAGTGGCATATTTACTTCAGGTAAATCTCTGAACACTTGAAATTAGGAGTTAGTATGTTCCATTACCAATTTGGGTAGCAAGCCATCAGTGTTAATGTGTAGTGATGCTAGGCTATAGTTTTGTGTTGTGTTGTGTGTGTTTGTGTGTAGATTTATTGAAACTTCATATAATTCTTAGCACCAGGATTATGGAATTTCCCCAATTTGAAACCCATTTGTTGGAATATTAGCTTAGACATATCCAAAAAAATTATACCTCTCAAGAGGAAACTGCAAACTATTTCAGAAACTTTAGGTAGCATAGTGAGTAGAATTTTGGACTTGGAACTAGGAAGCCCTGATTTTGAACTCTGCTTCAGACACTTACTGGTATGACCCAGAGCGAATCTTTTATTCTCTCTCAGCTTCAGTTTTCTCATCTGTAAAATAGGTGTAATAATAGCACCTGTCTTATAGGTTTGTTGTGAGGGTCAAAGGAAATAATGCCTGCAAAGTACTTCGCAAACCTTAATGACATATGTAAATATTAGTTATTTATTGTCATCACCATCATCATTATTTTTATTAATGGATATCTGATCTGTAGATTTCCAATTATTTTGCCTGCTAGTTCATACCTCAGTGTTGTTTGCCTTTTGCTCCATTCTCTCACATTGAATCAACTATGAGTATATCTTGCTTCAGCCTTCACATTCTTTCTTACGTCAGTCCTTTCCTTTTTATTTCAGCTGCCATTTGTTCAAGCCGTCAGTCACTTCATACCTGGATTATTACAAAAATCTAATTGATCTCTGTGCTTCCACCTATTTCCCCTTTTCAGTCTTTCCTGCATATGCCTACCTTGTTAAACTTCCATAAGTATTCCTCTGTCCAGAAACTTTCAGTGGTTCCCCATTGCCTACATGCAGGTGGAAGGAAGGAAATGAAAACATTTATGTAGTGCCTGCTTTACAGAAATCTCATTTGATCCTTCAAGAGCCCTGCAATAATAGGTGCTGTTATTATCTTCATTTTACAGTTGAGGAAACTGAGGCAGTTGTGTCTTACCCAGGATCACATAGCTAGTATGTGTCTGAGGCCAGATATGAACTCAGGTTCACTGACTCCATGCCTAGCACTCTATGTACTAGCTTGCTTCTGTGAAAAAGTCATAGAATCTTAGAATTGGAGGGAGCCATTAGATCGTCTAATTCTACCTCCACATTCAGCAGTTGAGAAAACTTGGCCAGAGAAAGTGTGATGAAATGAAAAAGAGCACTGAATTTAGATTTGACAGAGTTGGGTATAATTATATTTCTTAGATGACACTTATTAGCTGTGTGACTTTCTGTGTTACCCTCTGTAAACTTTTAGTTTTCCCATAAGTAAAAGAGGAATAATGATATTTGAGTTACCTTAGAGTTTTTGTGAGGAAAGCATTCACATATTTTGGAATGCTATGTAAATATGGGTTATTTTATTACTTAGTCCAAAAACCTTTTCATTTATCCTGTTATCTCTTCAAACTGTTGTGTCCTTTCTTTCGTTCACTTCACTGCCAAACTTCTACATAACCGTCTTTGCTGCCTTTAATTACTTACTCCACATGAACTTGCAAATTAACCCCTTATACATCTGTTTCTGTCCCCACATGCTGCTGAAACCACTTTCTTTATGCGACTCCTGACCACCTACTTTGTCATATTCACTGGCCTTTTCTTAGTCTTCACCCTCTTTGACCTTTGTATATCACAACACTGTTGATTATCCCTTTCTCTTAGTATTTTCTCCTCCATTTACTTCAGTAAGAGTTGTTCTCCTGTTTTACCTATTCTTTTTGGTCTCTCACTAGTTCTTCATCTTTCTGTAACCATCTAAATATGGGAGTCACTGAAGGCTCTGTCTCAGCCCATTTTCTTTCTCCCCTCTTTCACCCATGACCATTTTATCAATTCATGTAACTAAAATTTATCGCCTCTTTACAAAAGTCTCAAATCTATCCCAATCCATAACCTGAACTCCATTCCTGTTGTTGTTATTCAGTTGTGTTCCATTCTTTGTAACCCTATCTGGGCTTTCTTGGCAAAGATACTGGAGTGGTCTCCAGCTTATTTTACAGATGAGAAACTGAGGCAAACAATGTTAAGTGATTTGCCAGGATCACACAGCTAGTAAGTATCTGAGGCTGGATTTGAACTCATGTCTTCCTGCCTCCAGACCTGTCCCTTTATCCACTGGGCCACCTAGCTGTCCTGTACTCCAACTTTTTAACCCTCCAATGGCTTGAAGGGCATCTCCACCTGGATATTATGTCAATATCTAAAACTTTGTTGAAAGTGCCACCATTTTCTTGGGCACCCATTTTGAAACCTTTGAGTCATCATCTTTCCCTCTCCCTTTCTCATCCTCCCAGCCCCAATCCAAGTTGCTAAGGCCTGTCTAGTTTACCTCCAACAGGTAGATTCTGTTTCCTTTTCACTGCTACTGCTTTTAACGTAGTTCAGACCCTCATCACATACACATTTCACATATGCAATTGTAATAGCGCCCTACCTGATCTGTCTGCCTCCTTATCTCCCCTGTCTCAATTTATTGTTCGTACCCTTTCCAAAGTAATTAATACAATATGTGTTTCAGTCCCAAACAATCATTTAGAAATATTTTCAATGTAAAGCTGAATGGTTTTTTAGGAAACTCTTAGGATCATCTCCTCAAACCTCAACTTTTTATACCTGCTAGAAAATGCTTTTTAGAAGATTTGTCATCTTTGCTGTATTGTAGCAGGAAGAATAGTCTTTCAGAAATGGTTTGCCAAAGTTGCTGATTTGTTGGGGGTTGGGTTGAAGATGTTGGCC
Organism: Vombatus ursinus; assembly: GCF_900497805.2. Classification (NCBI taxonomy): domain Eukaryota; kingdom Metazoa; phylum Chordata; class Mammalia; order Diprotodontia; family Vombatidae; genus Vombatus; species Vombatus ursinus. Next base: position 212,471 of record NW_020951369.1, read on the forward strand.
TAGAGAAGAACTTAAGATCCTTTTCTAAGAAAACTATTCTCTTCTGGGGGTCCGCTCCCCATTCTATGAATTAGATACTCATTCCTGTTTTAAAATGCAAGTAATTTCTGGGAGGGTTAAGCCTAGGTTGATTCACACGTTAGTGTGGGGTTAAGTCAACTTGTATTTATTAAATTCCTGTTATTTGCTAGGCACAGTGATAAAAGCTGGAGATTACAAAGAAAGGCAAATGAGTGCCTACACTCAAAGTCTAATGGGAAATAAGATGCAAACAACTATGAATAAACAAGATATATACAGGATAAGTTGAAGATAAATTGCAGGCACTAAATTTATGGAGGACCAGGAAAAGGCTTTTTGCAGTAGGTGGGGCTTTAGCTGAAACTTGAAGGAAGCTAGGGAATTGAGAAAGCAGAGATGAGAAGGGAGACAATTCCAGTTATGGATTGAGATACGTCCAATTATGGGACAGCCAGTAAAAATTCATGAATTCAGGAGATGGAGTACAGTGAGGAACAACAAGGAGGTCAGTGTCACTGGATCATCACACTATATATGGAGGGAAGTAACATAAAAAGACTGGGAAGGTTGGAGAGGACCAAGTTATAAAAGTCTTTAAAAGACAAAAGATTTTAAAATTATCTAGAGTTGATTATGAATGTGGGGATAAGGTCAAACCTAGACTTGAGGAAATCAATTGTGTAGTCAGAATTGCTTTTCCTCCCGTTAGAATAAGCAACAAGAGAATGGATCTTTTGAAGGAAAAGAGTTGATTTTGGAATGCCTTGGGTGGGGAATCTTTCCACCAGACTTTGAGGCATCTTGAGCATACTAAGTACCTGGGTGTGGGGTTGGAGTCCAGTGAAAGGAAGAGTTGCTTGGTAGTGATAAGAGAAAGGAGCTGTTTTCCAATGAAAAGTAATCTTGCCTAAAGCTTTAGTGGTGGCTAACTTTCCCTTTAGCACTGAAAATTATTTTTCCCACTGCCTTTTATGACCCATTCCTGCAGGTTGTTCATTTGTTATTTAGCATAATACACTTTTATATATATTGGTTTAGTAGTTTAACATTTTCTAAGTTTTCTTGAACTTATCTGGGCAGCCATTAGGGATGCTAGGAAAAATCTCTAATGAATTGTTTGTGTTTGGATTGTGTTGAACTTCAGTACAATCAAAGGTGATCCTTTCAATTTTGTTGTGGTAGAGTAAGTATGAGAGAAGAGAAGTATATGATGTTTTCAGGAAAGTCAGTTTTGAGTTACTCTGAATTTAGTTAATGGAGCATGTAGAGTATAAGCTCTTGAGATCAAAGGATTGTTTCTTAGAAGTGCTGTAGTGCTTTTTATGAGACTGTTTAATCTTATTTCACACATATTTTACTGTTAACATGACATTCACATAATGTAAGCCATAGAGTTAGAGATTACTTGATGTTGACTTTAAGGCTAATAAAGAAAAGCATCTAATATATGACTTAAAATGGGAAATTCCTCTATCAAGTCCAGAGCCTTTCTTTTCAGTTTCTTGAAATCTCATGATTCTTTATTGTTTTGATTTCCATTTTAACTTACAGCACAGGCTCATTTGTTTGTATTACTAAGTTCTTTTGTTTGGGCTCATGGAAAGGATTTAAGACTCATTTGTTTTTTTTTGGGAAGGGGCAAGAAATGACTTATTTTTAACCATTCTGTAGGTTCCCAGAATGTTACTTAAAACTCTGATATTTCAATATTGTGGGAATGACCAAGGCATAATATTAAACCCAAGAGTCCTGTGAAAACTAGCATTTAGGAACCCAACAAAATTTTAGTTTGCCTAATTAGGTTTCTTGTGGGATATCTCTGTTGTTTGCATGTTCCTTTTTTTAAAATTGTGTTTTTCTTAGTCGTTAGTAAGCCTTCATCTTAGGCTTTGTGTCCCATTGACCACCAGGGTTAAGAATTTCCTCCCTTTTAGTAAACAGTATGTTGCATTTCCTTGTTTTAATAAATATATAATACCTTTTTCCTTTGTGATTGAAACTGTTGCCTAGCAGCATCTCTGTCTCTGTCAGAAAGATCTTTTGAATTCTTCAGACTGCTATATTGGTGTGATGCTTGGGAATGGGAAGTGACCAATGAAAGGGCTGGAGCTGAAGAAGGCTGGTAGGCAGGTTTAACAAATATGTATAAAGGCTCTGCTGATTAAAAGACAGGATCACAAGACTGAATTTTTGGCTAGACCTCTATTTCATTGCTTTAGGGTAGATTTCAGTGCATTCTTTCAATATTTCATTCTTTTGGGGGTAATGCTCAATTCAAAATTCCTTTAATGCCTAAAAAATTCAGCTTTAATCAGGTCAGGCTGTTTACTTCCATCACAGTGCTCCTCTGGTCTCCTTTCAAGCATATTCCTAATCTTTGTAGGTCTTAGGTGGGTGGGTGGTATTCCATCAGAAACTCCATTGTTTCTCCAGCTTTTATGTGGTGTAGTACTCTTACATCTCTAATCCTATGGAGAGTTTGTTTAGAATGCTCTTTAGGCAAATTAACTCTGTATTTTAGTTATGGTCATATCTGGTTGTCAAAACAAAGAACATTTTTCATTGCAGTATCAGGTTTTCTTCAGTTTCTTTTACTACAACCTGTAGGTAAGTGAATAGTAGTTTCATTATTGGGGACTATGGGTGCCTCTGTTTGGGCTTTTCATTCTTTGCCACTGTCAGCATGTTACTACCTAGGGGCAGCTTTGGTTTTGTCCATGCCGCACATTTGAAGGTTGTGGGTATAGGGTCCCGCCCCTCAGCCAGTACTATCGTTCTCACATACCTTCTGTCCCCCTCTCTGATTTAGATAATGATAGGAGAGTGAACAGCAGGGATTGGAGTACGTATGGAACAATTTGCCTATTGTGAAGAAAAGATCTTAAATTGCTATAGAAATGCCATTTTAAAAATTATCATTTTCAGGAAACAGTTTTCCTAAGGCATTTACTCATAAATGCTATTCAGAAATCCTAGGAAAAGATGCATAATTCACATGTGAGTAATAATAAGTAATTGTTCATGTTTACTATCTCTTCCCTTCCATGCCTGCCTTCTCCTTTTGTCTGTATTCAGCATTTCCCTTTTTCTGGACTAGGGAGGTGCTAGTCTTTCTCACGGAATATGCTTGGAGAGGACAGTGCCAGAATTAAGCAAGTAACTTGGAGATTATGTCATAATAATAATAGTATTTATATAGCTTTAAGGTTTGCAAAAGCAACTTACATGTTTTCTTGTTGAAGCTCAAAAACCCTGTAAAGTAGGTGTTGTTATCCCCATTTTACAGATGAGAATGCTGAGGAAGATAGGTTAAGTGACTTGCCTAGGGTCACACAGCTAGTGTCTGAGGTTAAATTTGGATTCAGATCTTCCAGGTCCAGTACTCTATTTACTGGGCCACCTAGCTATTTCCAGTACAGTGGGAAGCCCTGGTTTTTACATCAGAGAACCCAAGTTTTAAACCCTGGTTCTGCCACTTATTCCCATGTGACCTTGAATAAGTCATTTAACTTCTCTGGGGCCTCCTTGCAGCTGTAAAAGGAAGAGGTTGGACCAGAGCTGTGTTATCAGACTCAAATAATAAAGGATCTAAATCTCTTTGATTTAGAAATTCATACATTAACTATATTATATTTTTATTTGTTTTGTTATTTCCCAATTACATTTAAATGTAGTTTGATTGCATTCAAAGTCCTTGAGCAGGGACTTAGACACCTCTATACTGGATGATTTTTAAGATCTCTCCTAGGTCTAATATATTGTAAGATTGTAAGATTCTAAATGTGCAACCTTGGACAAGATATTATGTACATCCTATGCTTCAAATGCCCCATTTGCAAAATGAAATAATAGCATTGTATCAGTGTTTAATAATTAAATAGCAAGATGGCCAACCCATTCTAATGGTAAAAGAGCTTCATGTTCACATGTGTGAAATGGCTTCCCTGCTACAAAGTTACAGTAATTAGAAACTATTCTCATGTAAGCCAATATTTCCCAAAAAACTCAAATGAATTAGAAGCCTATGCCCTCTGTTAGAGTGACATGAGGAATCAGAGTTTTAGTTATATTAAATGCTGCTAATTGCAAACCTGAATTTGAGAAGTCTTCCAGGGATTTCACACATTCCTGTTATGTTCAGGATACTTGGCCCCCATTAGTAAACAAGTCAATGCTAGAGTACAGTGTGATTTCATTTCCTTTCTTTTTTTTCAAACTTAATTTTTTAGTTTAATTTTTATTTGTTCTCTTCATCTCAGCCGAATCATCAGAAGAATTCTGACATGGCAGAGATCCCAGGTTCCTCCCTTCTTTATCCCTTCTGGTTCAGCACACAACTCTCACACAAGGAAAAGTCTGTCAGGAATGCAGAAACCTGTTTCATTTGGGGCTAAGCTAAATGATCCTTGTATAATGGAATATAGCAGGAGGAGAGTTTAGGCAGAGGATCCCTTCTTACCTAATAGGACATGTTTGCTCTAAATTCACCTGCATTTATGTACAAGAATATGGATGAGGCTGTCACTGGAGGTATGTATTTTCACCTCTTTTTTTTTGAGAGGGGGATGATTGGCTGCCTAGGTGTGTTAGCTGAGGTAATTGACCCAGTGAAGGAGGATACTTGAAGTATCCAGGAAAATTGTTGAGGAATAGAGCTGCAGAGAAATGGAGAGGTGGGGAGAGAATGGGAGGGACTGGAGAAGGGCTCATGAAAAGGGAATGTTGAAATACATCGTTCCATTTCTAAATAACCATTTATTCAATGAAGCAAGGACTCTTGCTTGGTATATTTCTGTTTCTCTTGATGTTAGTTATTGGGATAGGAAAAGCAAAGGAGAAGGGTTTGGGAGTTGGGGTAGGGATGTCGGGGTGGGTGGGTGGGCTTCAAGCTGGAAGCAGTGAAAATTAGTCATTTGCCCAATTGCCAGAGATGTGTGTCTGGGACCTTTGATCTTACTGTGATCTTGTTACTGTTATTTAACTAGGGACCATGCCTACTGCATTACAATTCAGCTTATTAAATGACCCTTTCACCTCCAATTTTTGAGTCCTGGGACTCCAATGACTCAAAGCAATAAATATTTAATAAGCTTCTACTAGGTGGTACAGTGTATAGAGCACCAAGCCCAAAGTCAAGAAGACACATCTTCTGAGTTCAAATCCAGCTTCAGACACTTACTAGCTTTGTGACCCTGGGCAAGTCCCTTAACCCTGTTTTCCTTAGTTTCCTCATTTATAATGAGCTGGAAAAGGAAATGGTCAGTACACTCAAGATTCTTTGCCAAGAAAACCCCAAATAGAGTCAAAGAGTTGCACACAACTGAAACAACCAGATATGTGCTGGACATTGTGCTAAGTGCTAGACTTAGTGAAAATGTACTGGACTTAGGGAAATGAGACCAGCATTTGAGCCTCAGCTCTTTTATTTGCCTGGATCCTATGATGCTGGCTGGAAGTTATAGACTATTAGTCCTTGAAGTATAATGCCTTTGGTTTACTGAGGAAACCTAAATTCTAAAAGAGGCTGTGACCAGCTCTGTCATATAGAGTCAGTAATAGCTCTAAGAGAAGAATCTGGGTCTTCTGTTTTCTAGTTTAGTTCTTTTTTTACTATGTCATTCAGTCTCCTTCTAGGACCTGAGTAGGTAACCATCCCAGGCAGTTAATTTTTTTTTTTTTTTCCAAAAAATGTTGTAGGGCTTCTGAGGGAAGTGAGGAAAGGAAATAAAATGAAGGTCAGGATGATGTGAAGGGAATATTATTCAGCTACTGTTGGGATAAAGAACCTCTAAATATTTTGTCTGCCTCCAGGGACTGTGGTTTGAGACAACTGACTATCCAGTGTATCACTCACATTTACAAATGTGATATGATTAATTTTATAGCAATCATTCCAGAACTTACATGTGGGCAAATGAGTTTCCAAATAGTCATGGTGGGAACCCAAATATGTTCCAGTTGAGCTAACATTTTACACGGCCCTCTTATAAGTGACACAAGCATGTCAGTCTTATTACTTAACACATCCTGGATTTAGCCAAGCAAGGTAGTCTTCATCTTGATGCCCCTCCAGCCTCGGTGCCAAATGACTTTTGATTGCTCCATTCATAGAAGCTTTGCCACTATTGAGAGTATGCAAAAAAACATGCCACAATCTTCAAAGACAGTTATGAAAGAGGAGCTTCCAAAAATGTTTTGGGCAAGGGTAGTATTGGTGAATTGCAAAGGTAGTGATTTTGAAGGGGGACAACACTCTGATGTTACTAGGTGATACACTAGATAGAGTGATAAAGTGCTGGGCCTAGAGTCAAGAAGACATCTTTGTGAGTTCAAATCCAGCTTCAGCCCTGGATAAGTCACTTAACTCTATTTGCCTCAGTTTCCTCATCTGTAAAATAGGCTGGAGAAGGAAATGGGAAACCACTCCAGTATCTCTGCCAAGAAAACACCAAATGGGATCATGAAGAGGCAGACATGACTGAAAATACAATGCAACAACAACAAAAACCAGTCTGGTATTTAAAAAAAAATTTTTACTGAGTTGAGAAATTTTGTTTTATTTTTTTAAACAAAGATGGGGGGGTGGGGCACTGGATGTGGAGAATATCATGTACTGTCAGACATGGTTGTTTCATTGGTTTTGCTGAACAATTTTTTAATCTTTGTTACACTGACTAGGAAGAGAGATGGCTGTGTATTCAGAAGTAAAGTTGATGTGAAAATAAAAGATCAATAGAAAGGAAAAATCTTCTTTATTCAGAAATTTTGCCACTATCTTGTATTTGTATTGTGCCCTTTGACTTTGCAAAGTGCTTTCATATCTCCTATATCACTTGTTCCTAAAAACCAACCCCATTGGATATGGCAGGGATTATCCCTATTGAATGACTGGGCAAAGAGAAGTTAAGTGACCTTGTGTCTTTTAACCCTACACTCTTGGTAATCTCCTTTCTAGTTGAGATGTACTTCTGGCCAGGTGTAGCACATTGTCATTCTGAAGTAGATGAAGTAAATCTGTGGGAGACTTGGGCCATATACAGTGTTGTGAGAGAGTTCAAGCTGTCATTGTTGATGGCTCTAGGATTCCACACTTTAGCTGTGGTCATAGTTCTGGTACAACCACAGAATCTTCTTTCAAATTTAATGTAAGCTGCGTTTTTGAGTTGTCAGACACCCAGATTCACCTATGTTTCTGTTTAAAAGCTTATGGTATGTAGGTGATTTGGACAGTTTGAACAACTGGTGACAAGGTAGGCAAATATATTCATCTGTCAGAAAAATGCTCTAATAGAACCTATTGGTTTTGCGTAAATGCTTAGAAAAGGAGGCCCTTGACTGTAATTAGCTACATTTATTTATTTATTGTTCAACATTTGCAAGTTAGCCCTTTAATCTTTGGTCAATCTGGAACAATCTTTCTCCATTTACAGAAAATGTTGCAGTGAAGTTTCCTAATAAGAATTATCTAGGTCTCTTAGAAGAGGCAGCTTTTTTCAGTTCTTCTGTATTGTGAACAAAGCTATTAAATCTAGAACTTTCAGAAGAGGTGAGACTGAAAAAGTTCCTGTAGATAAAGGAGAGGATAGGTCCCACAGTTGCTCTGTTTCCTTGTCTGTTGAATAGGTAATCAGTTAGCAAGATCATAACAAATGAAAGAAATGACAGGAAAATGCCCAAGTTCCATGAAGAGGCTTCTTTTAATATGTAGAAAAGTTAAAAAAAAAAAGATAGGAAGAATGTGAACTCTAGTTTGCATTTTTCCACTGCATTTCAGTTATTTGAAATAGATAAAATAAAGGCAGTGGTGGGGCTTATTTTGACAGTGTAGGTCAGGGCCTTGAAAGTTAGAATGGGGGTTGAAAAAAAAATCAGGTCATTGAGTTTAAAAGAAAAACACAGATAATTGTCAAAATGACTTTTCGGTAGCATATCATTACTGGAAGACATTGGCTTGTGGGATACTAAACCCAGGATCCTTTTCTTTGCTTGTTTTAATCTTATCTTTGGGCAAAGCTGGGCTCTGTAAAGTCCTGAACTTCAGATTACTTTCTTCTCTAGTCCTTTTGCCCCTTTGAACAATTAACTCTTCTCTTCCTCTTGAAACAATTAACTCTTGATTAGGATATATTTATTTTAAGAGACTGGATATTAGTGATGACATTGACTCTGAGGGCTGGCCACAAAATTGGGATCATATGAGAGCAAACCTAGGCATTCTTGTTTCAATTACATATGTATATGTCAGTGGTAACTCCTCCTTAGAAACAGGAGGGGCTGGGTTCACCGAGAGCTGAGGCTGATTCTTCTGTGATCTATTTGATTACTCAAGATATTTTTTGGTTCTGATACTCTTAAGCACCATGCTGGTAACTTAGTTGGGGAAATTTTTTAATCTTCAGATTTGTCCCCCTCCTTCTTCTTTTAGCTGGTTAGGGCTTTTCCTAAATTGAGTTCTCCAAGAAAATTCATCAAAATTTCAGGTAAAATGAAAATATCTTAATTGCTCCATATTGGTATGGTGGGGTTGTGTGTGTATGTGATGGGGGTGGTGGTGAGAATGGGAGTGGAGACCTATGGGTGCATATGTATATTTATAGCCTAGTCAGATGAAAAGACTGGATTTTTAACAAGCAGAAATAAAATATGCTGGTTTATGAAGCAGCATTCAGATATGCACAAGATTAATATTGTTATGAATATACAATGCTTAGCACTCCAGAAAATGTTTTCTGATTTAAGTGTAATCTGTTCAAATGAATAATAGCTGCTTTCAAAGCTTTTCCTTAATGACTGAGAAACCAACTTTCTTATAATAATGCTAAGAACCTTCAGCTGTTGGTTTTAACAGACAGAATGATATTGTATTTTACCAGACTGCATTATATGAGACTACTGTATGAAAAAGTGACTTAGGTTTGTTTCCAGGTTATACATGCTATAAAAATACTTTTGTGGGGATTGAAACCTACTGATAATAACTGTAAGTAACAAGTGCTGTGGATTAACAATTTGAACTAAAAAGTTTGAATGATTTATTTGGCTTTAATTGCTCACTACAGTAATACCTGTTTATATCCCTCCAACTTTTCCATATCTCCCCACTGTGGTGGGTTTTAGGTGTTAAAATGTGCTTTTATATAGTATAGTTGTAATGTATTTATCTGAACTTGAAAGTCCAAATAATAATAGTAATAAGTTTTTTCTTTCTCTTTCCTTCCTTCCTTCCTTCCTTCCTTCCTTCCTTCCTTCCTTCCTTCCTTCCTTCCTTCCTTCCTTCTTTCCTTCCCTCCCTCCTCTCCTTTTTTTATTAATTTATTTTGATTTATCAACAATCACTTCCATAAGTTTTTGAGCTTTACATTTTTTCTCCCCCTCCCTCCTTACCTTTCTTTCCTTCTTTCCTTCCTTCCTTCCTTCTTTCCTTCCTTCCTTCTTTCCTTCCTACCTTCCTTCTTTCTTTCCTTCTCTTCTTCCTTCCTTTCTTTCTTGATTTCTTGATTTCTTTCTTTCCTTCCTTCCTTTCTTCCTTTCTCTCTTTCTCTTTCTTCCTTTTTTACACAACATTGAAACAGAATAACCAATTTATTTGGGAAATAAGCAGTTCATTTTAGTATGAATTTGCATTCAACATAAAGTGTTACTTAAGAAAATATGTAATTGACATCATCACTGAACTTTAGCAGGAATGAAATGATCTTGCATTAATTCTAGGGTAGCAGTGTATCTTAAGTACAAATTGTAACTGAATGTGAAAGCTGTCGGATTGTATCATAAATTTATGCTTCACTTGTTGCCTCCACTTCTTTTCTCCCTCACTCCTTAATCCTTTGCAATCTGGCTCCCAACCACATCTTTCAAGGGTAAAACTTCTTCAGAGTTACCAGTGATCTCTCAAATGTCACATCTGTTGGCTTTTACTCAGTTCTTATCCTTTTTAATGTCTCTGCAGCATTTGATGCCTTGAAGGCTCTCTCTTCCTGAATACTCTGGTCTCCCTGAATCCATTTTTTTTCCTGGGTTTTCATGACATTGCCCTCTTGGTTCTACCCGTCTGACTGATCCTTTTCAAATCTCCATTGTTGAATCTTCTTCAATGTCCCATTAGATGTAGGTGTATTCTCTTGTATCATTTCTCTACACTCTCACTTTGTGAGCTTCACTAGGTTTGATTAATATCTCTGTATAGATGATTCCCAGTTATTTATCTATCTATCTGTATTTCTATCTATCGTCTGTGTTATGAGCACTCACATCAACAGTGGATTGTTGGACGTTTTATACTGGATGTCCCAAAAGTATTTCAAATTTTACATATCCAATCCAAAATATTATCTTTCCTCTCAAAACCCATCACCCTTCTGGACTTTGTTACTTTTGAGGGAATCAGTATCCTTAGAGTCCCCCAGGTTTGCAACCTCATTGTCACTCTGTACTCTTCGCCCAACATATTCAATTCACTGCTAAATCTTATAATATTTATCTATCATCTCCACAACGTCTTTTGTGTATGTTTCCTTCTCTCCATTCACACAGCTACTGTTTTAGTTCAAGCCCAAATCACTTCTCACTTGAATATTGCAATAACTGCATAATTTCTTTAAATCTCTTCTCACTCCAGTCCATTCTCCATGCAGCTACCACATTGATTTTCTTAAAGCACAAGTCTGACCATATAATTTTACTACTAAATTAACTCCAGTGGCCACTTATTAGGATTAAATATAAACTCCTCTGTTTGGATTTAAATTTCACAACTTGGTCCCACCATGCCTTTCCAACCTTCATACATATTATACCCCTCTACACACTCAATAGTCCAGCCAAACTGACCTTGCTATTTGTCACACACACCTTATCTCCCCTTTCTCTGCCCTTGTGCTGACTCTCCTCCATGCCTGAAATGTCTCAATATTGAGCTTAAGCACAACGTTGTTCCTAAGGCCTTTGCTAGTCCCCCCAGCTTCTAATACTTTCTCCCTAAGGTAGGGGATGCTTCATCTTTTTTTGTGTCATGGACCCCTTCTCAGAGTAATGTTTTTAAATATATAAGATACCTAAAAATACTGAAGAAACCAATTATATTGAAATACAGTTATCAAAATATATTTTAAAAAAATCACGGGCCCCAAGTTAGAAACTTCTGCCCTAAGATTACCTTGTATCTGCTTTGTATGTGTTTTATATAGAACTATGTATAATATGCATGTTGTTTTCCCTGTTAGAATATAAGCTCCTTTAAGGGAAATTATGTCTTGCTTTTGTCTTTTGTCTCCCTAGCACCTAGCAAAGAACCTGGCTCATAGTAGGCAATTAAGAAATACTTGTTGATTGATAATAGATTAACATGAAATGGAAAATCCTGCAGCAGTCCATTAAAAACACAAGGATGGTGATTCAATATAAGAGAAAATAGGCATCTTTTTCTTATATTATTATTAACATTTTTTCTGTGTGTGTAAAGGGCCCCATTGGCAGTCTGGTGAAGACTATGGACCCCTTCTCAGAATAATGTTTTAAAATAATTAAGGGAAATGCTAAATTTCAATTAGTGTTTAGTGAAAATAAAGATGCAACTGTTTTGTCATCCCTGTTTGTGGACCCCTAGAAATCTATTGATGGGTCTGAGAACTTCAGGTTAAGAACTTCTGTGTTAGTGTTTGCAGACACCTTGTATCTCCTGAACTTAAAAAACAACAACAAAAAAAAAACAACGTTCAGAGCATTGTAATTTTAAAATTACATTTTTAATTAATTACATTAAAATTAATTTAAAATTTTAAAAACTGATCTTGACAAGCTTGTTTTTTCACGATTTCCTTGCTGCCAAATTGGTTTATGGTGTTTTATGTATGACCTTCAAATCACATTCAAGATTTTGGTATCACTTAAGTTCCAGAATTTCCCTCTACTAAGCAGAGGGAAAATGAATGAAAATTGACACCTGCTTTTAGAAACACCAAAGCACTTATGGTGGAGGTGTGAAGCATTAATTAAAAGGATTCAGCCTTACTTTTACAACCAGAAACCCTGAGGTAGTTTTTTATCTTAAAAAAAATTCAAGCTTTCCCTTTTCATCTTCAAACCTTAAATATTTTTGTCAGTGATAAACAAGTTATAGTTCCAATTTATATCTTCATCTATTGCAATTTCATTTTTTCCCCACCCATGTGTCTTGGTTAGATTGGCTTGATTCATCCCAATATTTCTTAATCTCTGTGTAGCTTCACTCTTGATATGTTTGAGACTCCTTTGCTTAGAAGAATTCATAGATATGCTTTCTGTGTTTTGGTCACTTTTTATCTATAATAGCATATTAGTTTTTGCTTGTCTCGCTAGCTATTTTTAGGTGTTGTCTGACATCTTCCTGGGAACTTTGCTATATACTAGGATTGTCCTGAGTACCATCTCTAGATGTGTGAAATAAGATTACTAAAAACGTATTTGCATATAATTGTCATTTTTTCTTTTGTCTTCATAGATAGTTTTCACATTAAAATATTGTTATTTTAATTCTAAAAGTTGTACAGGTTGCCCTCACTCTTTTCTCAAGGAGTTTTGTCTCTGGTTCGTAGTATTCCTCTACACCCCCACTCCTGTCGTCGTATTTGGGGATGTTAATACATATGTCCATATCTTTTCAGATAACCCTAACTTCCCATCTCATCACCCTTCTCAATTCTCATTATCTCTATCATTTATTCTACTTCAACTACTCATAGGTGTTATCATACTTAAGATCTTAATATCACCATAATTGTGCCACCTCCATGGTCTTGCATTCTTAATTTCCTATTTTTCCTCCTTTTTTTTTTTTGGTGAGGCAATCAGGGTTAAGTGACTTGCCCAAGGTCACACAGCTAGTAATTGTCAAGTGTCTGAGGCTGGATTTGAACTCAGGTCCTCTTGACTCCAAGGCTGGAGCTTTATCCACTGCACCACCTAGCTGCCCCTATATTTTTCCGTTTTCCCCTCTGCCTTATTCCTCCTAATACTAGTCTTCATCTTCAATCAACCTAATTCTTCTATATATCTGTTCTAAACTATTACCTCTGCCTCAGTTTCTTCTCTTCACAGTCTTGACCCTGTAGTTGACCAGTTTAACTATGTATACACTACTATACCCTTGAATCCTTTGCCTTCTTTATCCTACCAGTGTTAATTACCTGCCAATTTTCAATTCTTGGTCACCTTTCCAGTTCCCTTCTTCACTCCTAACTGAATGCTCCTGTTGAAAAATTACATAACCCTTCCAGCTGGGTCCACTACAGATTCATGCTGTCCAATCTTAACTGGGTCCTCATTGCAACCTGGCAGTTCCTTTATTCTTCTCTGATTGATTCTAACACAGTCCCCTGTGTCCAAACTTTTTCCTCTGTCTTGAAGCTTTCTTGGCTTCTGCTTCTCTCACCAGATGACCTTGCCTCCTCCTTCACTTGGAAAATCAAAACTTTTCTTTTCTTATTTTGTATTTAAGTTTAAAATAAATTTAAAAATTAAAAAAAAAAGAAAATCAAAGCTCTCCCTTCTGAGTTCTTTTCTTTCCTCTTCAACTCAAAACCCTTCTATGTTGATTCCATACTTTCTTTTTTTTTT
>NW_020951369.1:226094-226638 GCF_900497805.2 Vombatus ursinus
TTTTTTTTTTAATTTCATACTTTCTTCCTTACTCTAGTCTCTGAGAAAGAGATGGCCCTTCTTGCCAAGTTAATCCCTCCTACTTCTATGCCTCTCTCCCTCTTTCTTTCATCCTACCATTAATACAACGGGGACTCTGCCGTCTCTTTTCTTCTCACAGTGTTCTCATGCTGCTCATTTATGGGCACAGCATCTCTATGGGATGGATTGCTCAGCTGGGCTCCCTGGGCAGCATGATTACTGACTTCCAGGTCTTCTACTTTCTGAAATCCATAGTTGGCTTTCTTCTCTGTTGCCCCTGATCACACTCCTTGAAGCAATCTTCACCGAATTATTCTGAATATGTTGTTTCCTTCCCATCATGGATCTACTGCAAGACACCATGACCAGGGGCTGGGGAGATAAATCTGGTCTAGCCCACCCCCCTCCCCCTTCTGGTAGAGGCCAGGGATCACAGTCTACAAAGTTGCTTCTTCCTAGACTGTCTCATTTGTTACACACACACACACACACACACACACACACACACACACACACACACACA
>NW_020951369.1:226648-246333 GCF_900497805.2 Vombatus ursinus
ACACACACACACACACACACACACACACACACACACACACACACACAAAAAAAAATTGCTGAAATAATAATACCCAGGGTTGGTTGAATCTTTCAGAAAGAGGAGGATTTCACTGAAATCATGGAGTTTGTCTACAACTAGGTAACTTTGTAAAGTGAATATTATCACCCCCCCCCCATGTATTAGTCACTCTAATGCTGATGTTCTTTTTAATTACATTTCCTGCAGAATGCCACCCACAGATGCCTCTTGGTAATTAGGCCTCTCGTTGGAAGCTCTTGATTCTCTACATGCTCACTTCCTGTTGAGTGACCATAGGGAACAGTGGTAATTAGGAGATTTGCTTTTTAGAAAAAAAACACTAAGCCTTCTGAAATTAATGAGACAGAGAAACTGAAATCCTGGGATAATGTAACTCAACTCAGATCATATAATGATAGAGATATTAATAGAATTCTGGTTGCCCCATCCATGCCTTACGTACTCTTTTTTCGGTCATGCAAAAATCTCTGGTCCAAGCCAAATATTTCAACTATGAAAACCTTCTTCTCAGATTGTTATGAAGCCCTTTAGCTAGAGTCTGTTTCCTTGGTTTCTGTCAAACAGTATACTTGAACATTGAAGTATCGTATGACAAAAAAGCAATAGCATGGATAATCCAATTCACATATTCAGTTTTGTATTGCATTACGTGATTATTTGGTAATATGTATTAAAAATACATACATTTTTACTTAGAGTTTGCTTAGGCCAGAGATAAAATTAATTTTCATCACTTGAACATAAACACAATGATGTTTGACAGGAGGTAGTTGATGGCGGTGATGGTGGTGTGTAGCCCAAGGAATCCCCAGGTGGGGAATTGCTGTCTACATACCAGATATCACTGCCTTCTTTTTAAGTTGCTATTATTTTTTTTGTGAAAATGCAGGAACTGCCAAAATAGCATGAGTTTCTGTAGGTTAAGGTAAGTTTGTGTTGAAAATACTAGGTACTAAAATAAGACATGTTTTTGAGTATAGCTAATGTGTGGTTTTATTTGACTCTGCTTATTTGTTACAACGATTGTGTTTTCTTTTTTATGAGGGAGAAAAGAGGAGATACCTATAATGTTATAAAAAAACTAAGAAAAGAAAGACATGAAGATCATTGAAGCATTTTTATTACTTTTATTTAATACATTTATTATTTATTATTTAATGTTATTGCTGGATCATAGGGTATACACAGTTTTATAGCCCTTTGGGCATAGTTCTAAATTGTTTCCAGAATGGTTGCACTAGTTCATAACTGCACCAGCAGTGCATCAGTGTACCTATTTTTACACATCCCCTTCAGCATTTGTCATTTTCCTTTTCTTTCATCTTAGCCGATCTGATAGGTGTGAGGTGGTACCTCAGGGTTGTTTTAATTTGTATTTCTCTAATCAGTATTTTTAGAGTACTTTTTCATATTATTGTTGATAGCTTTGATTTCTTCATCTGAAAACTATTTATGTTCTTTAACTATTTATCAATTGGGGAATGGCTCTTATTTTAATAAATTTGGCTCAGTTCCCTATATAGTTAAGCCTTTATCAGAAAAGCTTTTTGTAAAACTTTTTTCCCAGTTTCAAGAGAGGACATTTCTAAGTATGGAAAATGGAATGAGCAAAGTCTCAGGGGAATGAAACTACGTTAGAAGGCAGAGGGCATTACAATTTTGCTAGTGTAGGGAATGCCTGAAGGGGCAATAAGATTGGAAAGGCATGATTGCACCAGATGGAGGATCTTGGTTGGTAAGTGGAATTTAAACTTTACCAAGTAAGGGAGTAGAGAGTCACTGCAAATTGTTGATCAGGGGAATGGCATGACTATCTAATGACATTATGAAAGATTGGAGAAATGGAGTGAGAGTGGAGTTAGGCAGATTTGTTAGGAAAGTATTAAAATAGTTTCTAGGTAAATGATAATGATAAGAATACTATGGCGGTAGCCATATGAAAATAATCCAGACATATTGAATTAGGACTGAAAAGACCTGGGTTCATATCCCAGATCTACCATTTACTTAGATATGACCTTGAATTAATTATTGAGCACTGGTCTTTCATATTCACATGAGGGAATAAGATTTTTGTGAGATTCAAATAAGATAATAATGTATATAAATTGCCTTATAGCCATAAAGTGCTATAAAATGTTAGAAATCATCATTATTAATAAGTTATTTGATAAATCAATCAATGAGCATTTAGCAACCATCTTCTATGTGCCAGGCACCATGATAGGCTCTGGGGACAGAAAAGAAACAGTTGCCACCCTCAAAGAGTTTACATTATGTTGGGGGAGACAACGTGTGTGTGTGTGTGTGTGTGTGTGTGTATACACATATACATATGTGTGCATATATCTACATATAGATACACAAAATATATTCCTAAATATAAGACAGTTTTTTGGTGGAAAGGCAATAGCAGCTGAAAGCATAGAAGGGAGTTTTGGAGCTGAACTTTAAGATGAAATTAGGGATTATAAAATCTGGAGACAAGGAGTGAGTACATTTCCAGGCATCGGAAAAAGACATGAAGATGAGAGATGGAGTGTTTTTTGTGAGGATTCAGCTGCACCTACCTACTTACAGTATCACAAAGCACTCCAACTTTCATCCTCATGTTTTTTGGACAGACTGTGCCCCATTCCTGAAATGTGTTCCCTCCTCACCTGTGCCTGTTGACTTTCCGGGCTTCCTCAAGTGTTAGCTTAAATCCCACCTTGTACAGGAGGACTTTCCCAGTCATTCCCCTCCTCTCTCCAGTCCTTTTCCTCTAAGATTACCTTCAATTTATACTGCATATATCTTATATGTAGCTAGTTTTTGCATGTTGTATTTATTAGAATGTGAGCTCCTTGAAAGCAGGGACTATGTTTTTGCCTTTCTTTGAATCCTCAGCATTTAGCAAAGTGACTGGCACATAGTAAGGGCTTAAGAAATGCTTCTTGGGGCAGCTAGGTGGCTCAATGGATAGAGCACCGGCCCTGGATTCAGGAGGACCTGAGTTCAAATGCGGCTTCAGACACATAACACTTACTAGCTGTGTGACCCAGGGCAAGTCACTTAACCCCATTGCCTAAGCAAAAAAAAAAAAAAAGAAAAAAAAAGGAAAAAAAATAAATGCTTCTTGACTCACTGGTTAACATTCCAGTTTGTCTGGACTATGGAATCAGTGAAGTTGAGGAATATATAATAAGGCTAGAAAGGTAGGTTGGAGCTAGGTTGTAAGGGGTCTTAAATGAAAAACAAACAACAAATCAAAACAGAAGAGATTGTATTTGAGTCTAAGGATAATAGGATAATAGGAAGCCATTATACTGGAATGACATGGCCAGACCCTTGTTTTAGGAAAATCGTCAGCACCTGTGTCGAGGATGGATTAGAAAGACAAGGCAGGGAAACCAAGTAGAAGGCCATCGAAATAATTTAGGCTAGAGGTGATAAGGACCTGAACCTAAGGCAGTGGCGATATGAGTAGAAAGGGGTGTAATTAATTCATTCATTAAATAACTAAAGCTGGAGGATGATTAAACACCCCTGTTGTTGACCCTGTCTTACTGTGCAATATTAAGTATGGCTATATTCCACGTAGGGGCAGTATTTTCTCCTCTTCTTTTCCAACAGAGGAAATATTTGGTTTCCAGATTTTTCATGGTTCTTGTCTATTCTACAATTTCACAGTTAGCAGCAGGACCATGATATAGTGATGGGTTGGGTACTTGGATACTTTATTTTGGAGAATCATTTGCCTTTCATGCTAGCCTAAAAAGCATATATTCATCTCTGAACAATCCCCTTCTGTGCACGCTGACGCTGGAAGCCTGGCCTTCTTGCTGATGATTCTGCATGTGATGGCCAGCTCTTTGATCTCCTGTCTTGTACGCACGAAATGCTGAGGAAGTTTCTAACCTTTTGGAGAAGACATTTTACTATTTTGTTGGAGTATTTATTGAAGTCTACGTCTGTTTCATGGATAGTCTTGTTTCATCAGCTGAGGGTCATGGCCCACTAGGGGTTATTTTCTGAAGTCACATGCATGTTGTTCTTTGGTACTAGCCCTTTGGGATTTCTTTCTAACATCTCAAGGGACATAAACATCTTCAGACACTGAAGCATGAGCAAAAAGACCTTTTAGACTTAAAAATCTCTGATCAACACAATAACCAGCCATGATTCTAGAGGACAGACGGCATGGAATGCTACCTACCTCTTGACAGAGAGGGGATGGACTAAAAATGCAAAATGAGAATGGCCATTGTGGGAATTGGTTTTGCTTGATTACTTATATTTCTTAGAAGGGTTTTGTTTTTCTTTTTCTCTTCTAGCTAGTGAGGAGGGAGAAAAAAAAAATTTTGGTAACTAAGGAGAAAAAAAATTTAAAGCCTTTTGGCCCAGGAGTTTGGATTTTATATTTTAAGTTATCAAGTATGATATCTAATTCTTCTGCCCTCCCCTTTAAATTGAATTGACTAGAAAAGTTCTCAGTGAATATTTAGGAGGGTAATATTGGAAAATTTCAGCTGGAAGGGATCTGTAAACTCATCAAATCCAACTCCCTATCTGATATAGGGCCTTGCTTCAGCGTCCCTCGCAATTGGTTGTCTAGCTTCTATTTGCACACTTCTACTAACAGGGATCTCATGACCTCTAGAGGCAGCCTGAGCCATCTTTGGATGTTTAATTATTAGAAGATTTCTTCTCACTCTAGAGCTGAAATTTTCCTCCCTATAACTTTCATCAATATTCCCAGTTCTTTGGAGCAACACTTTTGGAGTCTAACCCCTTTATCACATCATGGTTTTTCAGATATTTGAAAGAAACTTTCATGGTCTCCCTAAGGGCCTCAGTGAAAATGTTCTTTAAAATGAGAAGGGTGGGAGGTTTAACATTCAGGCCACTTAATATCTGAATGATAAGTTTTTTACCAAGTACAACAGTACATTTTATGCAAAACAAGACTAAAGAAATTATATTTTAGAATAAATAAGTTTTCTGAGTTAGCATGGTAGGAGTGGAAAGGTCATGGAACCCAGGACACTTGGGTTCAAGTCTTGGATCTCTTACTCTTCTGTGATCTTGAACAAATTGTTTTTTCTTTGTGGGGGGGGTAGACTAGATCTATCTGTGAGATCTCTTTCCAGCTCTAATGTTCTCTGATGCTGTGATCTGCATGTTGGGAAGGTATTGAGATACAGGATTTTTATAGAAAATAAAGAGTGAACAGATTGAGAGTCATAAATAGAATTCCTAAGGGAAAATTCAGCAGGTTTGGAAATTAATATGAAGGAATAAGAGACACTAGGTTGAAATCTAGAGAAAGAATCTTCTTCTGTTGGATTATATCTCTGTGACCTTCCAGTTCCACCAAGGAAGAAGATTATAGTCATATACCTGGCCCATTCTTAGCACAGACAAAACAGGATAGTCAGAGCAAAAATGTCCATTCCCACTGCTGGCTATTTTGGAAAGCAAGAAGGCAATGGGGATCACTGTATTGTGGGCAAAAGAAGGAAGGAAGGAAACAGTACCTACTATGTGCCAGGCACCATATTAAGTACTTTACAAATATCTTATTTGATTCTTAAGTGCTATTAGTATTTCTCATTTGAGGAGACTGAGGTAGACAGAGGTTAAGTAACTTGCCTAGGATCACACTAAGGTTATTAAGTATCTGAGACAGCATTTAAACTGAGGTCTTCCTGACTCCAGACTCAGCTTTCCATCTACTTCACCACCTAACTACCTATAAGAGTTAAGGTACAGAAAAATGAGAATATTTGTGAAATTCAGGAGCATATGTAACAGTTGGACGTGGGGGGCCCTATGAGTTACTATGTAGATCTAAGATAACGTCCTATCCTACAGGATCCTTTTTCTTCCAGTTAGCTGTGATGGGCTGACCATGTTCATCCTCAACCCAAGACCAAACAGTGGCTCCTTATTGCTTATAAGATAAAATAGAATTACGTTAGCCTGGCGTTTAAGGCTCTCTGCAGTCTGGCTCCAATCCACCTTTCCGATTGATTTCATAATATTCTCCTCCATTTAAACTGTTCCAGCCAAATTCAACTACCAGTTGCTTCCCCATCCCAACCTACATTTACCTGCCTCTTTGCATTTTTACATGCCATCCCCCCTCCTATGCTTGGAATTCACCCATTCCCATCTCTGCCAATTGAGATTCTTTACTCCCCCCCCGCCAAAAAAATAAAAAAAAAATAGTTAAAATTCGGGGCATCTAGGTGGCACAGTGGATAAAGCTCTGGCTTTGGAATCAGGAGGATGTGA
This sequence comes from Vombatus ursinus, assembly GCF_900497805.2. Classification (NCBI taxonomy): domain Eukaryota; kingdom Metazoa; phylum Chordata; class Mammalia; order Diprotodontia; family Vombatidae; genus Vombatus; species Vombatus ursinus. Next base: position 232,970 of record NW_020951369.1, read on the forward strand.
GTTCAAATCCAGCCTCAGACACTTGACACTTACTAGCTGTGTGACCTTAGGCAAATCACTTAACCCCAATTGCCTCACCAAAATAATAATAATAATAATAATAAGAATAAGGAAATCCTTTTCTTCCTTCTAAGCTTAGTTGAGGTTCTATCCCTTGCATGAAGCCTTTTCTGATTCCTTCTTTCTACCCACTCTTTCCCTGAGTTGAAAGTGTTTTCTTCCTCTTCATATTTTCCTAGAGCCAATTTACTTGGCTCTTTCCTTTGCCTTTTTTTTCTGAGAACTTCAACATATTAAGTATTTTTTAAGGAAAAAAGGGTTAACAAGTTAACAGTAAAAAAAAAAATCTGTGAATACAGTTTGGAATTTTGAAAGTTGAATTCTTAAATACTCTAAAATGCAAGTCATATTTCTTTTAGGTGGGGAAATATAAAAAAATAACATTTATTTATGTATTACACCTAAACTCATCATGTATAGTTTTAGCAAGTTATAGTAAAATAATAATTTACATGTTATAACAGAATTTACATTATTTGAAAAATTCACATCAGAATCTATCTTGTCAGCTCAAAAGTATTTATTAAGCACCTGCTATGTGCCAGACACTGTGCTAAGTGCTGGGGATATAAAAAAAGGCAAAAGGTGGACTGTGTTCTCAAGGAGCTCAGAGTCTAATGAGGGAGACCACATGCAAACAGCTATATATGAAAAAGATGTATACAAGATAAATGGGAGATAAACATAGAGGGAAGGGACTGGCATTAATGGGAATTAGAAAAGACTTCTCATAAGAAAGTAGGATTTTATCTGGGACTTAGCCAAGGAAATCAGGAGATAGAGATGAGGAGGGCCAGAATTCTGAGCATAAGGGACAGACATTGAAAGTTCTAGAGCTAGGAGATAGAGTGTCTTGTGAGAGAAATAGAAAGGAGGCCACTGTCACTGTATTTGAGAGTATATTGAGGAATGGGGAAGGGTGAAGGCATTAAAAGACTTAGAAGGCAGTAGGAAGCTAGGTTATAAAGGACTTTGCTAAACTGCAGGTTTTATATTTGATCCAGGAGGTGATAAGGAGCCACTGGAATTGATTTAGTGGGGATGATATGGTCAGATCTCAAGATTAATTTGACAGCTGAGTGGATGACGGACTGGAGTGGGGAGAAACTTGTGGCAGGCAGATCAATCTGTAGTCTGAGTGTGAGGTGATGAAAATTTGCAACAACATAGTGGCAGTTAGGGAGGCAGCTAGGTGGTACAGTGGATAGAGCATTGGCCCTGGAGTCAGGAGAACCTGAGTTCAAATCTGGCCTCAGGCACTTACTAGCTGTGTGACCCTGGGCAAGTCACTTAACCCCATTGCCTCCAAAAATAAATAAATAAATGAATAGACAAATAAATAGTGGAAGTATCAGATGAGAGAAGGGGGGCATATACAAGAGGTTATAAACTTAAAATAGACAAGATTGGCAAAAGATTGGAAATTGGACGGGAGAGAGTAAGGAGTCAAGGACAAGACAAGTTCTGAGCTTGAATGATTGGGAGGATGGTGATACCTTTGACAATAGAGAAGTTCAAAAGAGGGGAGGGACTGGAAAAAAAGATGAATTCAGTTTTGGATGTGTTGAATTTAAGACATCTAGTTCAAGATGTCAAATAAGCATTTGGAGATGAGAGTATGGAGATTAGGAGAGAGGTTAGGACTAGATAAATGAGATTTGAGAATCATCAGCATAGAGGTGAGAATTGAATCCATAGGAACTGATGAGATTGCTGAAAAGAAGGCTCAGGACTAAGCCTTGGGGGACACCCAGTTCGCAGGTATGGCCTGCACAAAGATCCAGCAAAATAGGAGAGATCAGACAGGTATGTGGAGAAACAGGATAGAGTACTATCATGGAAACCTAGAGAGAAGAAAGTATCCAGGAAAAGACAGTGGTCAACAGTATCAGAGGCTGTAGAGGGTCAGAAAGGATGAAGATTGAAAAAGACCATTAGAGTCACCAAAAAAGAGATCATTGTTAACTTTAGAGAGGGGTTTCAGTTGAATGATAAGATTGTAAGCCTGATTGTTGAGAATTAAGAAGAGCAAGAGGTATCTAGTATAGACTGCCTTCTGAATGAGTATGGCTGCAACAGGGAGGAGAGATATTGTGTGATAGTGAGAATGGGAAGATGAAGTGAGGGTTTTTTAAAGATGGAGGAGACATGAGCTTGTTTGTAGGCAGTAGGGAAGCACTCAGTAGACAGGGAGAGATTGAAAATAAATGAGAAAGTAGGGATGATAGAAGGGTCAATGTGCTGGAGAAGACAGGATGGAATAGAATCACTTGTGCACATAGAGATGTTTTCCTTGGCAAGGGGAAGCTCCACCTCATCATTTGAGACAGGAACAAAGGAGGACATAGTGGCAGGAGGCACACAGGTGAAATGGGCTGAGGAAGAAGGAAGAGGGAGCTTTCAGTGCATGGCCTTAATTTTTTCAGTGAAATATGAAGCAAGGTTTTTAGTTGAGAGGTGGGGGTGGGGTCGGGATGGGAGATTTGAGAAGGAATGAAAAAATTTGAAAGAGCCACTGCGTTGAATGGTATAGTGAGGTAATTAGAGAAGTATAAAAGAATTTCCTAGCTTCAGTGAGGGCACAGTTGAGATTATGTAACCTAAATTTGTAGAGTACATCATGGCTTCAAGATTTTCTCTAGCCGACCTGAGTAGAAGGGAAGGTAGTAGATTGTGGGAGTAATCCAGAGCTTAGGCACAGCAGAGCAGAATCAGTGATAGGATAAGGGGGCAAGAAATTAAAGAGAATTAGAGTGTAGAGTTGAACTGGTTCACCAAAGGAGTCAGTACAAGGGTGATGGTCTGGAAAAGAACTGAGAAGTGAGGAGTTGGAGGTCACCATGAAGAACAAAGTTTGGTGTTGGAAAGCAGAAGCAGTGAAATGACAATAGATTGTGGTCAGTTAAGGGAATTTCAGAGTTTAGGAACTCTGGAAGTGGTTCATTCATGCATAAAAGCAAGATTCAGGATATTATTATCTTTGGGTGTGGCTGAGGTGGGGTGGAGGAGAGGGTCATGAAATTAGTAAACTGAGGAACTTGTGAGGTTAGGGTGTTTGAGAGCATATTAATATGTTGAAGTCATTTTCTAGTATAAAGGAAGGAGATGGAGGACAGATGTGAGTCAGGCACTGAATCTATTGAGGAAAAAAAGGAGAGTGTCTCAGAGGTTAGTAGACAATTGGTACCAGAATTTTGACTGGGTGGTAGATTTGGATTGAATCTCAAAGGAGGAGAGAATACTGAGTGGCAGTGGTAGAGGGCTAGCTTGGAAATGGCAATGGGGAACAAGGAATATTCCAACTCTCCCTCTTGATTCAGAATGTGAGGGGAAAAGGGTTGAAATAAGTGAAAATGTAATCAGTAAAGGGAGGCCATGGGATGCTCTGTCTCTAGGAGGTATAGGAGAGTCCAAGGTATCTGTGAGAGCCAAAAGATGGAAGAAATGGGTAATGAAAAGTTTTAAAATGAAAGCAAGTTTGTCACCTTTGGAGCATATATTCCACAGAATGCAGTAGATGTTCACAGTAGACTGCTTTAGAGTGTGGCATGGGGGGGGTGTGAGTGGGAGGGTGGCATTGGTTTGAAAAGGATGAAAATAAGGGAATGGGCAGTGGCGGGTGGTGAATGGGGTTTGAGTGATGACAACTGAGGGTTCAAAGTCACTGGAATGGGGAAAGGTATGACCAAGTGAGAGTGTGTTAACCATTGGGGAATGAGTTCAGGTAGGTTTTCTTTGTCTACAGGGGTTTGACCTCAGGGTGGAGTCCTCTCTGGGCTTTAGACAGCTCGGATGAGAGTACTATTGGGGGAAAGTTGTAGGAATGGTGATTGTCCTAGACCAGGTAGGTTCTAGGGAACTATGGAATGCCTTTCTCTTTTTACCTAAAGGCAGGAGAACTAACCCAATGGAATGGTGAGTTTTACTTGTGTTTGCTTGTGTTTTCACTAGAATTTCTCCTAGAGTGTAAGCTTCCTAAGTACAGGGACTGAGCATGATTTTTCATCTTGGTATTATTCCCAGTACCTTGCACATAGTAGGCCTTAATTAATATTTGTTTCATTTAACTGACAGGCCATGGAGGGGTCCCTTCCTCCCTTCCCCTCCCCGTTGAGGCCCTGGATATCTTAGCTATCCCTCAAGGTTTATGAATCCTGAGGAGCACATAAAATGCAAAGGAGCATGTAACCATTTCCTTACTGAGACAGTCCCATAAATAATTCAATGTTTTAATGAAAGCTTTATAGAATAAGTGGTGCTTTTAAACAAAAAGGGAAATTCAATGACTAGAACATTTTTTTTCAGGACCTTTGAGAAGTTATAGACTAGCACTGCTAAAGCAGGAGAGAATTGATTGCTGGAGTGTTTTGTTTTTTTTTTTTAACATTTCTATTCTCCCTTTCCTCTTGGCTACTTTGTTCTTCAAAAGATTTTAAAGACCTTTAAGGAGCCAGTCCTTAAAATATTCATGGCAAAAAGACATTTTCCGTCATATTGGCAATGATTTATTCACTGTACTGGAAATTTAACTGAATGATGGAGACATCATTAATTGGGAAATGCCTGTTTGTGAAAGGGAGAGATATCTAGCCAAACCAGGCCCTTCCATGGCATGGCCCAGAACAGTTATAGAATATAATACAATACATACAAAAAGCTTAAATGAGAGCAATTTTCTGGTTGAGACTTTACGTGCTTGATAGGAGCCTCAAAGGTAGAGCCCCCCACAGCTTATAGGCACTTTTTAGGAAGGAAGAGCTTGGATTGCAGAATATGGTGAAAGATAAAATGCATACATGTTCTCTAAACAATTAAATAGCAGTTGCTGAAGGATGTGTGTAGCTTTGAATAGTTGGCTCTTTGACATTTTAAATCTCTCAGTTACACTGGTTGGACAATCATATCCTGGTGGGCTGGGAGATTGTAGTGGCATAAGTCTTACAAATTTTGTGAAGGCCAAGAAATCATTCCTGTGATCGAAATGATCAAGGAAAGAAACAGAAAGAGCAGCACCTGTTCTACTGTTTCGATCTTTGCCTTTGTATGGTACTCTTGATGATAATAGTAGTAGTAATAATAATAATAACTAGCATTTATTTAATGCTTTAGGGTTTAAAAAGTGTTTTACAAAATATTATCTCATTTTATCCTAACAACACCCCTGTGAGGTAAGTGTTATTATCCTCATTTTACAGATGAGGAAGGATGTATGGGCCATGAAGAAGGCAGGTTGTGACAGGACAAAGAGGGTAAATCCTTTCTCATCTGATCTGTTCAAAGACATTTTGAACTGATTAGTGTTAGGCTGAGGAAGACGTAGAATGGCTAAATTCAAAGTCTAGAATGAATTATATTCAATGAGGTGTGGGCTACAGGTGCACAGTTTTCTAAAGATCCTTGAGAACTGTTGATATCAGTGCAAGCTTATGCTTAAAAACCTATATGCTTGTAGATTTGGCTTAGTTGCATTGCTAGGATCCAGAGAAGCCATGAGAATGTTGTGGGAGAAATAATAAACATTTATTGAGCACCTACTATGTGCAAGACGTTTTGCTGGACACAGTGGAGGTGGGGGAAGGATAGTAGAGTCCATACAATAAGTATAGGACATCTCTGTTGTCAGAAAGCTTATTTATAATCTAGTTGGGGTAACGTGAATAAAAAAGAAAAACTAGCAACACAAGAAACTAAATAAGTGGTACTGACAAGGATCATGAAAGAGTAGCCTTATGGTGTATTGGAAAGAGATTTGCTGATTTGGAGTTGAGAGATCAGGACTTGAATCCCAACCCTGCTATTTAATAACTTAATAAATAAATATTTAATAGTTACTTATACTCCTTGGGTCTCAGTTTCTTCACCTGTACAATGAAAGGGTTGACTTAGATGGCCTATGGGGTCCCTTTCAGCTCCAAATCTATGATCCTATGATCTTTCTGGGCCCCATTTAAAATGCTTTTTATTTATTGTAAACATCAACAAACACAAACATTTCAAGATACAAAGAACAATGAAGAGGATTGTAAGAAGACACTGAATGTCTGCTATGCACGATTTAAAAAAAGAAATTGAGGTAGTAACAGAATTGTTCTATTTGTGCCCCCTTCTGAATATCTTTTTTTTTCTTCCTTTGTGCATTTAAAAGCATTTGGATGTTCTTCGCTGCCCACTAACCTACCTTCCCCTCTCCCTATGAACCCCTGCCTTGTAACATATATACATATTCACACATGTGCTCACACGTGCACAATACATGTCTATGCACACAGGCACACAGCATTGTATCAATTCCTGTATATACATTTGTATACACGCATATGCACATATGCATATACATAGACACATATCCACATACATATATATACACATACATACATACATATATGTATATAAATACACATACAGGGTATATATGCATGTGTGTATACATAAAATACCACACTGCCTCTCAGTGTTTCTCTCATTCCTTCACTTCTCACCATCAGAACTCCTTGGATTTAACTCAGTCATCATCCACCAGGTATCTTCTCCTCCTCCCTCTACCACTCCTTTTGTGTGTTGTCTTCCTTCATCAGATTGCAAACCCCTTGAGGGCAGAGATTGTTTTTCTTTCTCTTGTTTTTTTCCCTAACACTTAACACTGTGCCTGGCATATGGTAGGTGATTCATAAATGTATATTGTATTGTCAGTTTCATAATTTCTCAAGGCACAATAAAATTCTATTACATTCATACGCCACAATTTGTTCAGCTTTCCCCCAACCAATTGATACTTACTTTATTTGTAATTTTTTACTACAACAGAACATGCTGTATTCTTTGAGTCCTTTCTGTCCTTGATCTCTTTGGGGTATATTTCTAATAGTAGAATTGCAGGGTCAAAGGGTTTATACATACAGTGACTTTTGGAGTATAGTTCCAAATGGTTTTCTAGAATGGTTCAATCAATACACAGCTCAGCCAACAGTGTATTAATGTCCCTGTCTTATCTCAGTCTTTCCAACATTGCTGTTTTTCCCTTTTGTTATTTTTACCAATCTGATGGATATGAAATGAAAGTCTTTATTTTCCTTAAACATACAATGAATGGAATTGGGCCATGTGATCTTTAAGGTCCTTTCCAGGTCTAAATCCTATGATCATATGAACTCAGAGAAGGGAGTTATCATGAGTAATATCAGAAAAGACTTTACAGAGAGATGGAATTTGGATAGGGCTTTGAAAGCGGGATAGAATTCAGATAAGCAAGAAGAATATTCCAAGCATTGGAAACAACATGAGCAAAGACATAAGTGTGAATGACACGTTTGGGGGAAGGTATGGGGTAGGGGAGCAGTGAGCAGATTACTGTCAAGAGTAGAGGGTTTGTGAAGGAGAATAGGGTGCCAAGGTTAAAAAGGTATATTGGGTTAACTGAATGCCAAGTTACAGTTCTTCATAGAGCTGTAAGATCATTGATTTAGAGCTGGAAGGGTTATTGGAGGTCATTAAGTTCAACCTCTTCATTTTGCAAATGAGAAAATTGAGGCTGGCATTACAATGACTTGCCCAGTGACCTCATTCCATAGGGAAAAGAGAAGATGGGGAAGGAAAGGATCAAAGCATTATTTTAGAATGATTAATTTGGTGGCCCTCTGCAGAAAGTATTGCTGAGGGGAAACACTAAAAGTAGAGAACTAGGTAGGATATGGTAATCCCTCTATGGGGTGAGGAGGGCCTCCTTAGAGTGGTAGCATTGGAATGAAAAAGGAGATCTACAGCATGAGATTTTTTTCTTTAATTATTTTTTGAATTTTCTTTTTTTTTGTTGTTCAGTTGTTTTTCAGTTTTCTGACTCTTTGTGACCCATTTGGGGTTTTCTTGGCAAAGTACTGGAGTGGTTTGCCATTTCCTTCTCTAGCTCATTACAGATGAGGAAACTGAGGCAAACAAGGTTAAGTGACTTGCCCAGGATCACACAGTTTAGCCTCTGAGTCTGGATTTGAACTCAGGAAGAGGAGTCTTCCTGACTCCAAGCCTTACACTCTATCCATTGTGCCACCTAGCTGACCTACTTTTTTTAAAATTATGAACTTAACCTTCAAAAACCACGAATTAAATGTAACAAAGAAGTAAAAAAGGAGGATCATATATGAAAGAGCAAATTTGTTATGTATCTCTTTTTATAATACAATATTCAGAAAACCTTAGTAACAAGAAGAGCTGATGTTTAAATAGTGTTTTAAAGGCAGCAATGTGCTTTACATACATCATTGAATTCAACAACTCTTAACAACCCAATGTGCTAAATGCTGTAGATAATATTATCCACATTTTACAGATGAGGAAACTGAGGCTGAGAGATGTTGAGTGAGATTACATGGCTAGGAAATATCCAAGGCAGGATGTAAACTCTGATCATCCTAATTGCATGTCTGGCACACTATCAGCTTGCTATGTGGGCACCTATGTCTGCAGAATTCTAGATTTCCACATTGGTTTCCTCATAGTAGCCTTGGGAACTTTATTCCTCTGTACTTGTTTCTCCCTGAGAAGAGTATTAACTACCTTTTGAAGACTATGAGGATTTATTAAAGTTGTAAAAGCATCTTGAAGATGACAGGTGTTAAGAATATGATTATCAGCTCTCAGATTTGTTCTTATTCAGTCTCCAGTTACAGCATTTTTTATGCATAAGAAATGCATCCATTTCTGTTTTTTCTACCATCACACTCCTAAACACAGACGTGACAAAATTCCTCATCTTAAGAATGACCAACAATCACCATGGCATTAATTTCACTGCTGTTTCTTAATCTTTTCTCCATCTCTGCTGTGTTCTCCTCACCCTTCAGCTCAGGGTTTCCAATTGGACACACATCTCTGGTGTTTAGTGCTTTCTGATTCCACCCCAGGCATAGTGTGGTTGTGATAACTTGTGATATAGTGGTGAGATTGGAAGCTGGACTTGAGTTCTGGTCCTGAACTTTACTTAGCTATGAGGCCCTTATCCAGGAAGCCTCTCAGAGCTTGTTTCCTCATTTAAAATGGGGATTTCAGACAGATCTGAGCTCAAACTCAGTCTCAGATACTGGGCATGTCACTTAACTTATGCCTTTTTCAGTAGCTCCATCTATAAAATGGGGATAATAATGGCATCTTTGCCAATTTAATGAGTATGATTTAATTTGTATTTATGTTACTAAGGTTATTTGTAGTTTTTTTTTCATATTCTTGTTGATAGAGAGGCAGCATGAAATAATGGCCTTAGTGTCAGGAAAATATGAGTTCAAATACCACATCTTACATATGCTGGCTGTGTTTCCCTGGGCAATTGACTTAACCTCTCAGGAGCCTAGGCCAGAAGAGTCAAACAACCCTCTCCCCACCACCAACACTCCCTATAACAGCCCAAACCAGATTAAAATGTAATTGGGAAATATTTAACAAATAAAAATATGATAGAACACATATTTTGTTAATATGTGGTTTTCTAAGTCGATATGCTGCCCACAGGGATCTTTACATAAGGGTTTCAATTTGAGTTTAACATCTCTGATCTAAGTGGCTCTCTAAGACTACAAGTTGCAGAGAAGGCAGCTATCTGAATTGGCAAAGGGGGTTTCCTCATGTGGAAGTCACCTAGATAAACGAAATCACAAGTACCATGCTGTATTCTGTTGATGGCTTATATCTCTTCTTTTAAAAACTGCGTGTTCAAGGGGCAGCTAGATGGCACAGTGGATAGAGCACCAGCCCTGAAGTCAGGGGGACCTTAGTTCAAATCTGGCCTCACACCGAAGACTTGACACTTACTAGTTGTGTGACCCTGGGCAAGTCACTTAACTCCAATTACCAAATAATAATAATAATTATGAAAAACTGCCTGTTTATATCCCTTGGCTATTTTTCTATTGGGTATGGCTCTTATTCTTATAGATTTGTATCCGCTATCATTTTTTTATTTTGGATATTAGGCATTTAGCAGAGAAATTGGATGCAAAGATTTTTTTCTCAGGTAACTGTTTCCCTTCAAATTCTAATTTCATTGATTCCATTTGAGAAAAAGTCTTTCAATTTTATGCAATCAAAATCCCCCATTTTATCCTTCATGATCATTTCTATTCCTCGTTTGGCCAATGACTCTCCCCTTGTCCATAGTTATGAAAGGCATCTCCTTCCTTCTCCTTTAATTATTTTGTGATATGAATTTTTTATATTTAGATCATGTATTCATTTTGAGCTTATTGTGATTTATGGTATGTGATGTGAGTCTAATCCTAATTTTTTCCTGATTCCTTTCTAATTTCTCCAGCTATTTTTGTTGAACGGTGAATCCTGGACCCAGTAGCCAGTGTCCTTGGGTTTATTGAATACTCTACTTGTTCTCTTTGACTGCTTCTTGCTCTTGTTTACCTAATTTGTTCCACTGATCAATTTTTCTATCTTTTAACCAATACCAAATAATTTTTATGATTACTGCTTCATAGTATATTTATTTGTTGTGTAATCGTAGGTGAGTCATTTAACCTTTATCTCAGTTTCTTCATCTGTAAAATGGGTATAATAGTAGCACTCACCTCCCAGGGTTTGTGTGAAGATTAGATGAGATAATATTTGTAAATATTAGCATTGTGCCTGGCACATAGTAGGTGCTATATAAATGTAGTTATTATTATTATAGATGTCATACTTCTAGGCTCTTTTCCCACTTAACTCTCCCTTTTCTCCACTTTCTGGCTGCTACCACTGTTTAGATCCTCATCACCTCTCACTTGGAATATTGCAATAGCCTCCGAATTATTTTCTCTTCCAGGATCTCTTTGTCTAATCGTTCCTCCACATAGCAGCCAATTTGATATTCTTTTTTTTTTTTTTGGTGAGGCAATCAGGGTTAAGTGACTTACCCAGGGTCACACAGCTAGTAAGTGACAAGCATCTGAGGTTGGATTTGAACTTGGGTCCTCCTGACTCCAAGACTGGAGCTCTATTCACTGTGCCACCTCACTGCCCCTAATTTCATATTCTTAAAGCACAGATCTGACCAAGTTGCTCACCTATTCAACAAGCTTCAGTGACACCCTATTATATATAGGATAAAGTACAAATTCTTCTGTATGGCATTTAAAACTTTCACAGTATTGCTCTCACTGAGTCTTACAGATTTATTTCCTCTTTATTCCCACATTATTACCCTTCAGGCACTTTTATATTTCAGCCAAAATTCTTTACTTGCTCTCTCCAATATGTGATGTCATATCTCTCACCTTCATGCCTTTGCATAGGCTACTTCTATGCTGTATGCTCTCTCTCCAATTCTTGGAATCCCTAGCTCCCTTCAAGGATCAGCTCAGGTCCTATAAGAGGCCTTTCCTGATTCTTCTAGTTTTTTAGTGCTCTCCAATTTCTCCCAAAATTACATTCGTATTTACTTTCGTACTCCAAGTGCCTCTGAGTGGGGAAATGCATGTTGTGGGTTAAGGCATTGTTTGTCAGAATGAAACCTCTGGGATTGCAATTACAAAAATGGGTGGTGGGAATAGTTGGGAGTAGGTAGGAGGATGCTGAGCCGAGGCAACTGGGAGTAAGTTTTGAGTTTAGTTTTTAGAGCAGAAGGATGTGATTTTATGGTTGAGGGAGATAGAGAACCTTTAGCAGGTAGAATAAATGGATAATAAAAGCAGAAGAGAGAGCAGTAGGGAGCACTGCAAATAAATGCAAATTAAAACAACTTTGAGGTACCACCTGACACCCATCAGATTAGAAAAGCTGATAAAAAAGAAAATGACAAATGCTGGAGAAGTTGTGGGAAAACAGATAACATTATTGGTGGAGCCATAAACTGGTCCAGTCATTCTGGAAATCAATTTGGAACTATGCTCTAAAAGTTACTAAACTCTTCACACCCTTTGACCCAGCAATATTACTACTATGTCTATTCTCCAATAAGATCAGAAAAAGAAATAAAGAATCCATATGTACAAAAATATTTACAGTAGCTCTTTTTGTGGTGTCAGGGAAACAGAAACCAATGGAGTGGTCTATTGATTGGGGAATGGCTGAACAAGTTATGGTATATAAATGTAATAGAATACTATTACACTATAAGAACTGATGAATAGTATGGTTTCAGAGAAACATGGGAAGACTCGTTAACTGATTGTAAAGTGAAGTTAGTGGAACTAGGAGAATAATTTAAATAATCATAGTAATGTAAAGATAAACAACTTTGAAAGACTTAGCTCTGACCGACACAATGATCAACCACAATTTCAGTTCTCATAGCCTGACAGGTTGTAGAATCAGGGAGTAGACTGGGACTTTGTTTTTTGGACATGGCCAACGTGGGGATTTGTTGCTTGATTTTATACTTGTTATAAGGGGTTTTCCCCTCTTTTTCAACTGAAAGAAGGGAACTAGAAGGAGAGAAGGTAGATTTTTGTTAATTGAAAGAAATAAAATAAAAAAAGAAGAAAACTACCACAACATATAGTTATCAATGTCACAGCTATGAAAGTGTGGCACCACTGTCCGTCAATTATTATCCACAATGAAGGTCAAATATGTCTTAAGTATTTCTAAATGTCAATATCACCAACTGGATACATTCTCAAATAATAGAGTATGTATAATCAGAATAATATCAAAATAATTTTCTGTCCAGTAATAACCTTGAAATCCATCAATTGTATATCACCTCTACATTTAAATTCATCATATCTGAAATGTCAAATTACGGTTCATGAAATAAATGCGCCTTATATTTGATGTTTACATATGGTGATTCTAGGTATCTTTCCCAAATCCACAGCAGGATTATAAGATTTCTGAAATTTAATTAGAAAATCTTTAAAAGTTTCCCCTACCCCAGGAAAGAATTGCCTCTTCAGAAAAAGTTTCTTTTCCTAGACAATTCTATCAGGCATCAGCTAGGCTGTGCCTGCAGCCTTTAAAAATCAACAATATATTTGGCTTAATGGCCTTTCTTTTCTACTCTGCTCTAGAAGTTCTCTATTATCCTTTTGATTCTTCCATTTAAAAAATTAATTTATTTTTAGTTTTCAACATTCACTTCCATAAGATTGAGTTCCAAATTTTCTCCCCCTCCCTCCTTTTCCCCCACCCCAAGATGGCATGCAATCTGTTGTAGGCTCTACATATACATTCATATTAAACATATTTTCACATTAGTCACGTTGTAAAGAAGAATTAGAACCAATGGGAGGAACCATGAGAAAAAAAACAAAAACAGAGAGAGCAAATAGTATGCTTCAATCTGCATTCAGACTCCATAGTTCTTTTTCTGGATGTGGATAACATTTTCC